>NW_028261387.1:92294584-92388745 GCF_051295495.1 Thamnophis sirtalis
TACCATCAATATGCGGACGATACTCAATTGTATCTGTCCGCCCCGTGCCAAATCAATGAAGCGGTTGACGTGATGGGCCGGGGTCTTGAAGCCGTTATGGGACTGGATGAGGGTTAACAAGCTTGTGCTCACCCAGAAAAGACCGAGTGGCTGCTGTGTTTCCTCCCAAAGATTTGGCCAATATTCCAACACTCAGGCTGGGGGGTCAAATTTTACACCCCTCAGAGAGGGTCCGCAACTTGGGAGTCCTCCTGGATCCACAGCTGTCATTCGACCACCATTTAGCGGCTGTGACCAGGGGGGCATTCGCCCAGGTACGCCTGGTGCGCCAGTTGCGACCCTACCTGAATCGGGAGGCCCTCACAACAGTCACTCGGCCCTTGTGACCTCTAGGCTGGAATACGGCAATGTGCTCTACATGGGGCTGCCCTTGAGAGCATCCGGCGACTTCAGCTAGTGCAGAACGCAGCCGCGCGAGTGATCGCGGGTGCACCTCGATTCACCCGCATAACACCTATCCTCCGCGAGCTGCGCTGGCTACCTGTCGATCTCCGGATGCGCTTCAAGGTGCTATTAATCACCCATAAAGCCCTACATGGCAGTGGATCTGGCTACTTGAGAGACCGCCTTCTGCCAATTACCTCCTACGACCTATAAGATCCCATAGACTAGGCCTCCTCCGCATTCCATCGGCCAGCCAGTGTCGGCTGGCAACTACAAGGAGGAGGGCCTTCTCAGCAGTAGCCCCGACCCTTTGGAACGAGCTCCCCGTGGAGATTCGTACCCTCTCCACCGTCCAAGCCTTCCGCATAGCCTTGAAGAACTGGCTCGCCCGTCAGGCCTGGGGATAAGGATCACTACCCCGCCCGAATGGATGAATGTATGTTGTTTACTATTTTATTATATGTTGTTGTCTTAATGTTGTATTTCCCCCTCCCTGGTTTCCTGTGAGCCGCCCTGAGTCCCCTCAGGGAAAAGGGCGGCCTACAAATGCTAATAAACCAAACCAAACCAAACTTTCAGATTCGGGTTTTCTCAGGTGTGCCAACATGACTCTTTTAATAAATTGGAACTTTGAGCAATACTTTGCCTTGGACTCTGATTTAATTTTGGATGCTATTTGGAAGCCTGACAGTCTCACCTCTGAGGTCATCACCGCAATTTGTTCGGGGGTGATCACTCCACACAAGACATCTTTCGCAGGTCCGGGTTCTTGGAGTCCTTGAGGTTGGAGAGGCGGCTCCTGATCCGATTTTTGTACTTCAAATCTGTGTTCTTCACATCTTGGAATATAAGTTCAGGTGCCATTAAGGACCATCGACACCGAGAGATGTGGGTTTGCTGGAGCTCCCGCCAGAATCTTATCAACACATCAGGAATGTGTCTATGTATTCACACACTAAGAGAGGGACCCCAAAGCCTTCAGGATTGAGGTAGTTATTTTATCAAGGGTCTGCCTTTTCTGACCTAGGCTTCCCCGAAAAGCACGAGGCAGAGTCCTGGTCCCGACAAAACCCCTTTTATTAAACGAATGTGAATTCCTCTCATTCACCTTCAGCAAAGGCCTGGCAAACAGTCTTTCAAAGGAGTATTTATGACCACAGACCTTATCTAGCTTGGAAAGCTGCCATGCAAATATTTTTTCAAATGGAGTGCTGTGCAAGGAAAGACTCGGTACAGAGTCTCTGAGATTCATCGGACAGATCTTCACACTCCTGAAACGAATGAAGAAATTGTTTCCTGCAAAAGCCCCCTCCCCTTTCTCTCCTCTTTTGTTTCCTATGGGAGGGCCATTCACCGTCCACCTGTGGCTTAACTCCCAAGTTGACCCTGATTTCTGAGCCGTTCTTTTCGTCTGGCAGCTCTGCGCGTGCGCACACTGGGAACAGGCTCAGCTGTTCCTCTGCCTCACTGCTGTCTAGCTCCGAAGGCAGCTGATCACTGCCAGATGGCTTCAGCCTCCGACACAGAGCCTTCATCCAAGCCTTTCCAGGACTGGCCCATGCTCCTCCCAAATCTCACTATCCGACTCTGCTGCCAGCTCCATTGGCCGCTGGCGGGCCACAACAAGTCACCATAAATGAACAGAAGACCTGACGGATGTCCAAAGGTGCTTTTTCAGGAGGCAACTGGACTTTTCTTGTTTTTCTTTTGAAGACGTTTGCTTGTCATCCAAGAAGCTTCTTCAGCTCTGACTGGATGGTGGGGGAATGGAAGGATTGATACTCCTTGCAGACAGCTGGACATTTGCATCCTTTTAGAAGGTCCTTGAGGCCACTTGGAGGCTCATCTGTGTCCTCAGGGTCACCTGAGTGGTGCAAATGGACATGGAACCCTCTTGACTGCAGGATGTTTTTCTGCCCAGAGTCCTTCCTGTTGAAGACACGCGTGTGAGGCTGCTGGGGATGAGTCTGGGTTGTCTGCATCTCCATGGGAGGCAAAACTTCTCTTCAAAGAAAAAAAAACAAGGAAGTCCAGTGGCCTCATGAAAAAGCACCTTTGGGACAACCACGACTGGATGATGGAGAATCTCCATAGACCTTTAACCCTGCTGGAGTTTCCACATGCATAATACCTTTACCCTAATTGATCCATGGGTCTAAAACGAGCAAAATATGGCCCATTTTTTAGTTCATTTCTGCCCTCCCCAGGCCCCAGTACTCTGGAAGCCTCCCTAAAGACTATGCACGTCCATTTTTTGCATAGGGAGCGGGTTTCGGGAAGCCAGAAATTCTGTATTCTGTGTATAAGACGCACCCAGATTTTCACCTCTCTTTTTAAGAGAAAAAGATACGTCTTATACTCCCAAAAATACAGTAACCTCTGAATCAGAATCCTGTATTTTATTTTATTTTTTGTTTTAGGTTGTTGGAAGAAATGTGGTAACTTCCTACAAGGTGATACCCTCAGGTGTCTGGGATTCAAATTTCAAGGCCTTTAACATGCCTAAAGGAGGGTAAGGGGATTGCAGGCCAAAACATCTGAATAATATCAGGTTACGTATCTCTTCGGTTTGGTTTCCTGATACCACAAACAAGGAAAGGATATATTCTTCAATCTGCCCAGCAAGTTGCTCCACAGTCAGCACCAATGGCCACATAAGTCATCTGTAAGGGAAAAAAGGAGCACAATAGGAATATTTAAGAGTGGGTGTTACAGGGAGTCTTCAATTTACAACCGTTCATTTGGCGACCGTTCAAAGTTACAAAGGGATTGAAAAAAGTGACTTATGATCATTTATCGCACGTATGACCACTGTTAGGAATATAATTCTAACGGTTGGGTTGGCAATATATAAATCATGTAACAATGTTGTACCTGTTTCTTTAAAGCATACTGTAAAATGTGATTGGTTGCTGTTTCCTCAATCGGCCATAAGAGGGAGCCAAATGACTGTTAGCTCTCTGTTCGTTAGATGCTGGGATGATCTGATCTGAGTGTTTTGGAAGCTGGCTGTTAGAAAGTGCCGTGAGCTATTGTAAGTTTTGCAACTGCTAGCAACTTTGAGTACTGAACTGATTGTATGCTACTGGACTATGTTATTTGGATTATACCTTAACTGAAAGACGTTGATGACTGACTGTCTTATCCGTGTATGATTTGGACTGTTTGATGGACTCTGATACCTCTATGGATGGATAGATGATAGATAGATATGTACGGTAGGTAGGTAGGTGGGTGGGTGGGTGGATGGATGGATGGATGGATGGATAGATAGATGATAGATAGATATGTAGGTAGGTAGGTAGGTAGGTAGAGAGAGAGACAGAGAGAGACAGAGACGGAGGGAGGCAGGGAGGGAGGGATGAGAGGGGAGAGAGAGATACTGATAGATAGATAGATAGATAGATAGATAGATAGATAGATAGATAGATAGATAGATAGATAGATAGACAGACAGACAGACAGACAGACATAATATCTACAGATGTATACCTATAGGTATTTATGGATGGATTGTATGGATGGATGTGTGTGTGTATATATATATATATATATATATATATATATATATATATATATATATATATATATAGAGAGAGAGAGAGAGAGAGAGAGAGAGAGAGAGAGAGAGAGAGAGAGAGAGAGAGAGAGAGAGAGAGAGAGAGAGAGAGAGAGAGAGAGAGAGAGAGAGAGAGAGAGAGAGAGAGAGAGAGAGAGAGAGAGAGAGAACATATGTATATGGGTGGGTGGGTAAATGGATGGAAAGATGATAAGATACTTTTGAGAGCGGGCATCGGAATTTCATTTTTAATGTATGCCACTGTGTACACAGAAAAAGTGACAATAGAGGTTATCTTATCTTATTGTGAATAAGATGAACATTACATACACCAGTAGTTGTGTTCAGTACTAGAAGGGAAAAGTGTTTAAGAAAGAAAAAAACAGGAGAAACAAGGCATGCCTAAGCGCACCGGCGTGACTAACGTCCTTGTCCTACCGTCCCCATTTATCTGTACCCATTTCCTGCGTTCTTATTCCTGTTTATTCTGATTCCTGCTACTGTATCTTGTACATGAGGGACAAACTACATAAATAAATAAAATAAAACACTCATTTCTCCTGGGACTTACTGTCTGTCTGGAGAGCTGAAGTTAACATTTCTCGACATTTGCCTCGAACTGTGTCACACGTGATGGGCACTGGGGGGAAAGTGGTGATTTTGGGAGTGGTGGGAGTTTTTACGGACTCCTGCCTTTTGATGGAGCTGAAAGAGAAAACAAACCTGTCAGGATTTTGAAGGTAGAATTCTGTATCTCTAGACGTTTCGAAGCCTCCCTCCTATTTTACCTGCAACATTATTTATTCTTTCCAAGTCTTTGGAATATAGAAAATAATCTCCAAACCTTTCTTGCGGTATTCCCCACATCTCTGAATCACAGGATTAAACTCACTAAAAGATTTTAAATGAATTCAAGAAGAGAGTTTTGAAAATTCAACTAATGAGACAGTGAAAATGTAAATGAGGAGAACTTTAAGCATTTAGACAATTGAGCGTAGTGACACCCTTTCTTTTTATACACAAAATTGGCAAAAACAACTGCAGTGATTCACTTAACAACCGTGGCAAGAAAGGTCTTAATGTAGGGCAAAACTCACTTAACAACTATCTCACTCAGCAACAGAAATTTTGGGCTAAAATTAAAGTTAAAAATAGCCTTTATAGCAGTGTTTCTCAACCTTGGTGACTTTAAGTCCTGTGGACTTCAACTCCCAGAATCCCCCAGCCAGCTGTGCTGGCTGGGGGATTCTGGGAGTTGAAGTCCACAGGACTTAAATTTGCCAAGTTTGAGAAACACTGCTTTATAGGCACAGCTTGTAACATTAATGTGGTTTTCTGCCACTATATGCGGTTGGCCCCAGGGTGGATTTGATTTAAATCAAGTCGACTTATATTGAAATTGAAATCACTCGTAAAAGGGTTTGATTTAAATCAACTTGATTGAAATCATCATTTTTAAAGAGCAACTGTAGTTTCTGTCCTGCAGCGGCTCCTCCTCTGACCTGCTATTGGCTCACCGACTGTCCCAATATTAGAGCCGAGGTGGCGCAGTGGTTAGGGTGCAGTACTGCAGGCCACTTTAGCTGACTGTGATCTGCAGTTCAACGGTTCAAATCTCACCGGCTCAAGGTCGACTCAGCCTTCCATCCTTCCGAGGTGGGTGAAATGAGGACCCGGACTGTGGGGGCAAGTTGCTGACTCAATTTGCTAAAAAATTTGTAAACCGCTTAGAGAGGGCTGAAAGCCCTATGAAGCGGTATATAAGTCTAATAAATAAATATAAATATAAATAATATAAATATAAATATAAATATAAATATAAATATAAATATAAATATAAATATAAATATAAATATAAATATAAATATAAATATAAATATAAATATAAATATAAATATAAATATAAATATAAATATAAATATAAATATAAATATAAATATAAATATAAATATAAATATAAATATAAATATAAATATAAATAATATAAATATTAATATTAATATTAATATTAATATTAATATTAATATTAATATTAATATAAATATAAATATAAATATAAATATAAATATAAATATAAATATAAAATATAAATAATATAAATATAAATATAAATATAAATATAAATATAAATAATATAAATATAAATAATATAAATATAAATATAAATATAAATATAAATATAAATATAAATATAAATATAAATATAAATATAAATATAAATATAAATATAAATATAAATATAAATATAAATATAAATATAAATATAAATATTAATATTAATATTAATATTAATATAAATATAAATATAAATATAAATATAAATATTAATATAAATAATATAAATATAAATATATAAATATATAAATATATAGTAGAATATACAGCCTCAGGCTATACAGAATGAAGATCCAGTTCATGGTGAATAAACTCAATTATTAATGTAGCTTAAATAGAAAACCATCTTTGGATAGATTTTTACTCCAAAAGCATTTTATTAAAATAAAATTGATTTTTAAAAAAAACCTGATTTAAATTAAAAAAACAATTTATTTTTTTAAAAAATCTGATTTTTTTAAAATTTAAAACAAAATCATCAATTTTTATCCACCCTGGTTGGCCCTGATGTGAAGGAGTCTCAAAGGTGCTTTTTTTTTTTTGAGAAATTTTTTTATTGTTTTAGTTAAACAAAAAAAAACAAGAAAAAAAATCATCTTTCGTTACATCTTGTTGAAAGCGTATCGGTTGGTTACAAATATATTCCGTGCGTTTCTTGCACAATCCTTACATATACTTCATTCATGTCGAGTTGCACATTTTAAGTCAAGAAAGAAAAATTATGCATTTTACTATCCCTGTACCACAATTCTCATTTGGTTACCATTATTTAAACATGTTTTTATCTAGAATCATTTATATTTAAAGACACAACCACCTACTGGCATTCATTTGCAGTTTCAATAGATCTCCAATACCATTACGCCTTTATGACATGTTCTAAAACAAATTCAGTTAAGTAAGAGATCTAAGCATTTCCCTACCCCATAACACACCTGTATCATTCAATATTATCCATTAACATTTCCTTGTTATTATTGTAGTTGACTCAAAAGTTATTTACTGTTTATCTCACCTCTCCTCTTTTTCAAGAGGCAACTGGACTTTCTGGTTTTTCTTTGAAAACATTTCGCTTCTCATCCAAGAAGCTCAAAGGGGTCCCATTGTAAGATTTCATCAGCAGTTTCCTTATCATCCAAATCCTTGGCTTAAAGGTTGACATTCATTCAGATCAGGAACATCCATTTTTCCCAATTTTTTGTAAAAAAAAAAATCCAGCAGTATCCTGTTTCAACAATGGTCAACACAATAGAGGTAGTCCTCGACTTATGACCACGAGGGAGTCCAACATTTCCATTGCTAAGCAAGACGATTGCTAAATGAGTTTTCCCCCATTTTACAAGCTTTCTTGCCACAGTTGTTAAGTGAATCAATGCAGTGGTTAAGTTAGCAACGCAGCTGGTTTCCCATTGACTTTGCTTGCCAGAAGAGGGGACCACGTCTCTCTCTCTCTCTCTCTCTCTCTCTCCCTCTCTCTCCCTCCCTCCCTCCCTCTCTCTCTCTCTCTCTCTCTCTCTCTCTCACACACACACACACACACACACACACAAAGAGGGACACTGCAACCGGTCACAAGTATCAATTAATTGCCAAGCATCTGAATTTTGATCACGTGACCATGGGAATGCTGTAACGGTTGTAAGTGTGAAAAATAGTCAGGAGTCACTTTTTTCAGTGCGGTTGTAGCTTTGGACGGTCACTAAATGAACTGTTGTAAGTCAAGGACTCCCTGCATTTGTGGGAAGCCTTTAAGCAAGACAAGAAGGCTACTGCTCCCCTACAGGTGGCCTGGAGCCCAGAAACCAAGCAAATCAACAGCTCTTCTCCATAAAGCATTTCTTCAATTGAAAATGGGATGGGATGGGATGGGATGGAATGGAATGGAATAGAATAGAAAACAGAGTTGGAAGGGACCTTGGAGGTCTTCTAGTCCAACCCCCTGGCGCTCAGGCCTCTTTCTCTCTTCAAATATCCCTTTTTGCAATTTTGGGGGAATCCGCCAGCAGAATAGAATATAAAATAGAATATACAAAATACAATTTAGAATAGAATAAGAATGAATAGAATAAAAATAAGGATAGGATAGGACAGGATAGAATGGAATGGAACGGAATAGAAAACAGAGTTGGAAGGGACCTTGGAGGTCTTCTAGTCCAACCCCCTTGCACTCAGGCCTCTTTCTCTCTTCAAATATCCCTTTTGCAATTTTGGGGAATCTGCCAGAATAGAATAGGAAATAGAATAGAAATAGAATAGAATATAGAATATAGAATAAGAATAAACAGAATAAGAATAGGATAGGATACAGAGTTGGAAGGGACCTTGGAAGTCTTCTAGTCCAACCCCCTTGCACTCAGGCCTCTTTCTCTCTTCAAATATCCCTTTTGCAATTTTGGGGAATCTGCCAGAATAGAATAGGAAATAGAATAGAAATAGAATAGAATATAGAATATAGAATAAGAATAAACAGAATAAGAATAGGATAGGATACAGAGTTGGAAGGGACCTTGGAGGTCTTCTAGTCCAACCCCCTGGCACTCAGGCCTCTTTCTCTCTTCAAATATCCCTTTTGCAATTTTGGGGAATCTGCCAGAATAGAATAGGAAATAGAATAGAATATATAAAATAGAATATAGAATAAGAATAAATAGAATAAGAATAGGACAGGATAATAGAATTGGAAGGGACCTTGGAGGTCTTCTAGTCCAACCCCCTGCTTAGGCAGGAAACCTAATACCATTTCAGACAAATGGTCATCCAATCCCTTCTTTAAAAATTCTTTCATTCAATTGCTTCATGTCGCTATCTTAGCTATAAGCTTTACTTCCTAAAGACATTTTAGAAAAGACGACATTTTGAGTGGATCGTGTAATCAGGGGAAGCAAGAAAAAAATCCTTCCGATCGACGGGAAACAACGCCACTGGATCAGTGGTAACCATCAAGCCAATACCTGGATGTACAGATTGGTCCCTTATGAAAAACGTTTATGAAAAACAGGAGAGGCGGAGAGAAAGATCCGATATCAATTGAATCGAATAGGTCACAAGGGGACGAGTTCTTTTTATAACTAAAAAAGAAATCCACCAAAGACGATAAAGGGAGCACATCGGGGTCCCTGCAGATTCCCTGACATGTTTGTGAGCAGGAGATCGCAGCTCCTGTTCATTTCAACAGATCCATAATGTCAAGTGTTTAGAAAACAGATCCTGCGGCATGTGCAGGTAGTCCTCGACTTACAACGGTTCACTTAGTGACCATTCGGACAGCACTGAAAAAAGGAACTTGTGAACAATTTTCAGACTTATCACCATTACAGCAGCCCCCAGGCTCACGTGATTTACAGCTGAATGCTTGACCACTGACTCACATTTATGACGGTTGCAGTATCCCAGGGTCCCTTTTGCAACCTTCTGACGAGCAAAGTCAATGGGAAAACCAGATTCACTTAACAACCGTGTCACTAACTTTAGAACTGCAGTGGTTCGTTTAACAAATGTGGAAAGTGGTAATATAGGGCAAAACTCACTTAACAAATTGCTAGCAACATACGTTTTGGGCTCAATTCTGGTCGTAAGCCGAGGACTACCTGCAGTGTCTAGAATAAACTTTCTATAACATCGATACCGGTTGTCCTTGACTTATGACCACAACTGAGACCAGAAATGTCCATTGCTAAGCAAGGCAGTGGTTAACACATCCCATTTTACGGTGTGCTTTGCCTTGATTGCTAAGTGAATCACTGAAGTTATTATGTGAATCAGCCAGTCATTAAGTGAATCTGGATTGTTCCGCTGACCTTGCTTGTTGGAAGCCAGCTGGGAAGGTCACAAATGGGGATCACGTAACCCCAGGGGACACTGCAACTGTTGTGAAGTGCCCAGATTTTGATCACAGGTATTTGCCACTGTCGCAGATCACGTGACTGTGGTGATACTGGGACAGTCTTAAGTGCGAGGACCAATCATAAGTCACTGTTTTACTGCTGTTGTAACTTCGAATGGTCACTAAATAAATAGATGAAGGTTGAGAACTACTTGTATATCCAAATCTTCGCTTCTATCTAGTTCTGTTCTACATTGGCAACAAAAACGAAATGCACAGGTACAGTATAGGTGGCACCTTGCTCAGTAGTAGTAACTGTGGGAGGGATCTTGGAGTCCTAGTGGACAACCATTTAAATAGGAGCCAGCTGTGTGCAGCAGCTGCCAAAAAAGCCAACACAGTCCTAGGCTGCATAAATAGAGAGATAGAATCAAGATATCACGTGAAGGGTTAATACCATTTTATAAAGCCTTGGGAAGGCCACACTTGGAATACAGCGTCCAGTTTTGGTTGCTATAATTTAAAAAAAAGATTTGGAGACCCTAGAAAGAGTGCAGAGAAGATGATTCAACTAAGATGATTAGGGGACCGGAGGCTAAAACATACAAAGAACAGTTGCTGGAATTGGGTATGTCTAGTTTGATGAAAAGAAGGACTAGGGGTGACATAATAGCAGTGTTCCGATATTTGAGGGGCTGCCACAAAGAAGAAGGGTTTAACATTCTCCAAAGCACCTCAAGGCAAGATAAGAAAAAAAAAAATGGATGGAAATTAATCAAGGAGAGAAGCAGCCTGGAATTAAGGAGAAATTCCTAACAGTTACGATAATTAATTAGTGGAACAACTTGCCTACAGTAGTTGTAAATGCTCCAACACCAGATGTTTGAAGTGGTGGGGTTTCCTGCCTAAGCAGGGGGTTGGACTAGAAGACCTCCAAAGTCCCTTCCAACTCAGTTATTCTATTCTATTAAGTATAAGTATCTGGTACTTAAATACAATGAAATTGGTTATACAATGAATTTGGTTGAAAGTGGTCTATTCTATTCCATTCTATTCTAGCATTCTATGTTGAAAGTGCTCCTTCCAATTACTCTGTAAAGTAGGTCCATTTTATGAGCTCCATATGCTGTGACAGACATGTTTTTTATCTTATAATTAGAGGCTCATGGTTTTCCTAAGACAAGTAAGAATTTGCCACCCCAAAAAACAAAATCTGGACAGTAGATATCTCAAAAGGCAAGTAGGGTGCATAAAAAGTATTAAACCACCGTGTGCGGCACAAACCTTGTGGAACTTAATTCATGGCTATGTATCTATTCTAATGTAATACAGAATAATCTGAGTAATTCCACCGCTAATGCCAATTAATTTGAGCATCGGAAGCATTTAATCTTTAGCAGCCTCCATTTAAGTGGCTTATCCAGATGGCATTAGCTTCTTCATGGTTCAACAGCAACAGCGCTTAAGACTTATATTCCACTTCACAGTGCTTCCCGGCCCTCTCTAAGCGGTTTTACAGAGTCAGTGTATTGCCCCCAACAATCAGGGTCCTCATTTGACCGACCTCGGAAGGATGGAAGGATGAGTCGACCTTGAGCCTGTCAGAATCAAACTGCTGGCAGCTGGCATTTAGCAGAAATAGTCTGCAGTACTGCATTCTCACCCCTGCACCACAAGATACAATAGCAATAGCAGTTAGACTTATATACCGCTTCATAGGGCTTTCAGCCCTCTCTAAGCAGTTTACAGAGTCAGCATATTGCCCCCAACAACAATCCGGGTCCTCATTTTACCCACCTCGGAAGGATGGAAGGCTGAGTCAACCTTGAGCCGGTGAGATTTGAACAGCTGAACTGCAGAACTGCAGTCAGCTGAAGTAGCCCGCAGTGCTGCATTTAACCACTGCGCCACCTCGGCTCATACAGGTAAATCAGAGAGGTTGCCACAAAGAGGAGAGGGTCAACTTATTCTCCAGACAAGAAGCAACGGATGGAAACTAATCAAGGAGAGAAGCAATCTGGAATTAAGGAGAAACTTCTTAATGGTGAGAACAATCAACCAGTGGAACAACTTGACACCGGAAGTTGTGGGAGCTACAACACTGGAGGTTTTTAAGAAGAGACTGGACAGCCGCTTGTCTGGAATGGTATAGGATCTTCTGCTTGAGCAGGGGGTTGGACTAGAAGACCCCCAATGTCCCTTCCCGCTCTATTCCGATTGATTCATTGAATTGCCTTCTACACAACAGCAGTAACCATTAAGTAAGAGTTCTGAGTAGCTTCAACATCCACTGTGCAAAGAATCTCCTGAATCTTAAAAGCGGTGCAAATGCCGACATGGGTTGGGTTGATAAGGAACAGGTCACAGGGACTTATGACCGTTTTTCACCCTTACGACCCTTGCAGCATCCCCATGGCCACATGGTCAAAATTCAAACGCTGGGCAACTGACTCGTATTTATGACGATTGCCGCATTGATCAGCTTTTGCGACCTTCTGACGAGCAAACTCAACGGGGAAGCCAGATTCACTCAACAACCGTGGGGCTAACTCAACAACTGCAACGATTCACTGAACAACGGTGGCAATGTCTCGCTTGGCAACAGAAATTGTGGGCTCAATTATGGTGGTACACCCATATCTTTTTTTTTTAATGGGTTCAAAAGTTTTATTTCTTTTAAAACAAACATTTCATCATTCCTCAATCAGTAAAACATCGAAGTACAATTTTTTGTATGTCAAGATAGTTCTAGTTTCTAGCCTAATGTATACCCCTCCCTCCCTCCCCCCCTCCTCCCCCCCCCAACTTTCATGACCTCAACCAACTGGATAGCCACTTATCTGGAATGGTATAGGGCAGGGGTCTCCAAACTTGGCAACTATAAGACTTGTGGACAGAATTTTCCAGCCAACAGAGCTGGGGCAGAGCTGGCTGGAGAATTCTGGGAGTTGAAGTTCAAAAGTCTTAAAAGTTGCCAAGTTTGAAGACTTCTGGTATAGGGTCTTCTGCTCGAGCCAGGGGTTGGACTAGAAGACTTCCGAGGTCCCTTCCATCTCTGTTATTCTGTTATTTGTACTTTGATTCAGGTCCTGAGGATACAGATAAACCTCCAAGTGGCCTCAATGACTCTTAGAGAGAGTGCTAACAACCACATGACTGCAAATAATATAAATCCTTCCATTCCCCACTATTCAGTCAGAACTGAAGGAACCTCTTGGATGAGAAGTGAAATGAATTCAAGGAAGAACAAAGAAAGTCCAGTTGCTTTTTGAAAAAGCACCTTTGGATCAATAAAAAAAATCATTCATAATACCCAAACTGCACAATGGATCGTGTTTCTCTGTATTATTGAATATTTGCCATAGCAAGATGTGGTTCGATGGTAAATTGAATTGAATTGAATACTTTATTTGGTGATCATGCACGCAAGGAATTTGTCTCCAATGCAGACGCTCATAGTGTCCATGCAAAGCAACAGAATAATGACAATCATCATCATAATCATACCAATAAGAGGGGAGAGTAAGAAAGATAATAAGCATAAATAATAGTAATACTACATGGACATTAGACAGCACTGTGGGAATTCGATGTTCAGCAGAGTAACGGCCCAACCAACTCTCTAAACAATCACTTATGAGGTGTTCAGATTATGTAGAATCATTTTAAGGTTAAATATCTGTGTGTCTCTATCCAGAAAATGCTTCAATCATGTTCTAGGGAAAATTAGGATTACTCCAAGGCCACTGAATGGAAATCCCAAACTCGCAATTTGGGTGGTTTTGACACACGCGGAATCGGGGTGATAATCCTACGAAGGAATTTGGAATAAGGGTACACTGGTACAGCTGGAGCCAAGATATTGTATGATTTAGGGCAGGTGGCATAGCCAGTAATTTTGTTTATCACTGGCCAAAGGATAAAAGGATCCTTATCCACTTATGTCGCAGGGTGATGCTACTTAAGTCAAAATAAATTGTATGTACATAAAGAGAAGGTTGGATTAATAAAGAAAGAAAACTACAAATGAAATAAAAGCAACAAAATGAGAAATGCCCTTTATTAATAAAAGGAGGAGTGTGAGAAAGACAGGAGAAATGAAAGCCAATCAAATAATAAATAAGAATAAAAAGAAATGCACAAAGTCCGCTGAGTTTTGCAGGTGTTTATTATTTTTCCACTTATAACTGTAAGGTTCAGAAAAAGGACATTATAACCTGTTTGTCAAAATGGAGTCATCATCGCTTCTTGAGAATCTTTGTCAGTAGAGAAGTAACATTTCCCCAGTTCAATTAAGCCAAGTAGGGAAGCCATATTGATATTAATAATAACAGGCATCTGGCTAGAAACTGGGAAGCTGTGAGTTCTATTCCTGCCTTAGGCATGAAAGCTGCTGAGTGACTTTGGGCCAATCACTAGGAAGCAGTAAGTTCTAGTTCAGCCTTAGGAATGAAAGCTGCTGGGTGACTTTGGGCTGAACACCAAAAGATTGGGAGTTCTAGACCTACATTAGAAATGAAAGCTTCTGGGTGACTTCGGGCCAATCCTCAGGAGGTTGGAAGTTCTAGTCCCATGTTAGACATGAAAGCTGTTGGGTGACTTTGAGCCAATCCCCAGGAGGTTGTGAGTTCTAGTCCCGCTTTAGATGTGAAAACTATAGGATGACTTTGGGCCAATCCCCAGGAGGTTGGGAGTTGTAGTCCTGCTTTACACGTGAAAACTACAGGGTGACATTGGGCCAATCACCAGGAGAGTGGGAGTTCTAGTCCCCTGTTAGACATAAAAGCGCGCTCTGTCTCCCTCCCTCTCCAAATAATAAAGGTGGGTTATGAATTAAATAAGCATTTGAAACAAAACTTGGGTGGGCAACCAGTACAATACCACTATCTCTGGCTAAGGATTACCTTTGATCTCGTGAATCCCCGGTCTCTTTTGAAGAAGAGGCTGCCAGAGAACTCTTCTTCTTCTCATCTCTCTTATCTTCGGAAGCATCTGGACAGAGTTAAGGAGGAAGAAGGACAAGCAGTAAAGAATGAAGTCGCCATAAGGAAGCCGTGGGTCGCGTGCCTCGAAGTGGGGTTCTAGGACGGCTCGTTCCTTGGTCATAGGGTCTTCTTCTGAGGCAGTTGGCCCCCAAAGCAGTAGATGAACAGCATGGTCCATGTTTCTAGGTTTGTTTAACACCTGAGGAAGCTTAGAAGAACATCTGTCATGACATGGACAACGATGGAGAGAGGATGCTATTTTTTTTGGCAATTAAAAGAACGCGCAACAAACCAGCTTTTGCCAGGAAAATAATCCAGTTCTAGCTACATCATTTTACTGGAAATTGTTGTTACTTCTCAAAAGAGATCTAGCTGGGGAAAATTCAGGGTCAGGGCTGGGTTCCTACATATTTATCCTGTCCTCTGTTTGGACCTGAAGCTGTTCATGTTTGATTGTTTTGACTTTTGGAAGATGCATAATTTTTATTGGGTTTGGTTTTTTTTTGACCCGCGGCGTTCAACAAAAATTGAACTCCAAATTTAATCTGGAAGTAAAATTGTTGGTAATAAGTCATTATCAAGATAGCAGCCATGAATCTCAGTATTAGTAGTCCTCTACTTACAACAGTTCATTTAGTGACCAGTCAAAGTTACAGCGGCATTGAAAAAAATGTGACTTCGGACCGTTTTTCAAAGTTATGACCTGTTGCAGCACTCCCATGGTCACACAATCAAAAATCAGAGGCTTGGCAAGTGTTTCATATTTATGACGGTTGCGGTGTCCCGGGGTCATCATGTGACCCGCTTTTGTGAACCTTCTGACAAGCAAAGGCAAGGAGGAAGCCAGGTTCACTTAACCTTAAGAGCCGAGGTGGCGCAGTGGTTAAATGCAGCACTGCAGGCTACTTCAGCTGACTGCAGTTCTGCAGTTCGGCTGTTCAAATCTCACCGGCTCAGGGTTGACTCAGCCTTCCATCCTTCCGAGGTGGGTAAAATGAGGACCCGGATCATTGTTGGGGGCAATATGCTGACTCTGTAAACCGCTTAGAGAGGGCTGAAAGCCCCATGGTATATAAGTCTAACTGCTATTGCTATTGCTACTTATCAAATGCAATGATTCACTTAAAAACTACCTGTATTCATGGATTTAGTACAAAGAAAGTAGTAGAATTAGGAATTCATCAAGGTTCGTTAGGATTGGGGCATTCTGGGAGTTTACAGCAATGTACAATACAATACCATATAATACAATAGCAGAGTTGGAAGGGACCTTGGAGGTCTTCCTGGAGAAGAGCCTAATGCTGGGAACGATGAAGGGCAAAAAAAGAGGGGGACGACAGAGAAGAAGGTGGCTGGATGGAGTCACTGAAGCAATAGGCGTGGGCTTAAATGGACTTCGGGGTATGGTAGAGTACAGGAAGGCCTGGAGGAACATGGTCCATGGGCTTTCAATGGATCGGACACAACTTCACAACTAACAACAAGAAACCATGGTGTGATAAAACCTCTACAGATAGTCCTAGAGTCACGACCACAACTGAGCGCAACATTTATGCTGCTAGGTGAAACATTTGTTAAGCGAGTTTGCTCCATTTTGCGGCTTTGCTTGCCACAGTGGTTAAGCGAACCGCTGCATTTGTTAAGTGAGTAACATGGCTGTTAAGTGAACCTGGCTTCCCCACTGACTCTGCTTGTAAGGGGTCGCAAAAGCAGATCACGTGACCCAGATCAATGCCGCTGTGACTTTGAACGGTCACTAAATAAACTGTTGCCTAAGTTGAGGACTACCTGCACAGGGAAAGGGATGCAATTCCAGCCTTCGCATTCTGCACCAGCATGATGTTGCTCAAAACCAAAAGGAGGTGTATCTTGATTTATTCTGCAACGTGTTTTTTTATTATTTGACTTACCTACAACACGCCTATTTCTTACCTAGGAGTTTCTTCCAAGCCTTGATAAGCGACTTGGCGAGTGCAATTACATCTTCATCTGTGCTTTGCTTCCGAAGGGCGTTCACAGACATCCCGATTCGGGTAGACTGCAAAATATCAAACGGAGAAGCGATTGGCCCCCAAACTAGCCAGGTTTCTGTCAGGCCTGCAGCCATATTTCTCTTGGATCTTTGGCCTGCCACATTTTCTATTATTCTACTATGCCCTTTTCTATTGTGAGAAAATGGGAGGGGGGATTGTAAGGAGTTAGATGCTATGTAGCCAAAACAAAACTCTTTCTAGAAAGCCAAGGTCATCCTTTGTCTTGGCACCTCTGCACCTGACCGAAACTGGATGGGTGGAAACTGCAGAATGGCAGTGGGAGGATGGACCATGTGATGGACTTGTGGATGTGGGGGCAAGATCTTGAACTATCAACTGGGTGGGGAAAACTGGGAAGTTTTCAGATTCGGGTTTTCTCAGATGTGCCAACATGGCTCTCTTAATAAATTGGAACTTTGAGCAATACTTTGCCTTGGACTCTGATTTAATTTTGGATGCTATTTGGAACCCTGACAGTTTCAATGAAGATTAAATTCTTCAAGCCAAGGGAAGACTGCCCAAACTGTAAGTTAAGGTTAAGCCATAGGCTATTTTTCTAGATGGCAGTATCTTTCTATCGATCTCTACCTCAATGGCTCTGTGTGTGTGCATGTGTGAATGTTCCAGCATAACTCTGGAACGCCTCGAACAATTTCAAGCAAGCTTAGTACACAGATGACTTACTCTCTGAAGAAAAATAATATTGGGGTAAGACACCCCTAGCACCCCTCGGGGTGTGTGTTCTGTTAAGATACAGCCTGTTGTGCCTTAAAATGGCTTCTGCTGTACTGCTGTAAAATGGTTTCTACTGTACAGCACAGTGGAGCCACCATGGTAACAGCTTCACAGTTCTCCACAAAGAGGCTCGCTCTGGTAAGGGGGAAAATCCAACATTAGAAATTACGTTTGGTCCAGACATTTCCCCCTATAAATAAATACCGGGTGACTTATGACCTTTTTTCACACTTACAGCCATTGCAACATCTCCATGGTCACGTGATCAAAATTGGGATGCTTGACAACTGGCTCATACTTATGACCGTTGCAGCATCCCAGGGTCATGTGATTCCTTTTTGCAACTTTCAGACCAGCAAAGCCCATGGGGAAGTCAGATTCACTTAACAACCAGATTACTAACTTATCAACTGCAGTGATTCACTTAACGACTGTGGCAAGAAAAGTCATAAAATGGGGCAAAGCTCATTTAACAAATTCTCACTTAACCACATAAATCCTGGGCTCAATTGTGGTCGTACGTCGAGGACATAGTAAGAGTAGTGGAAACTTGAAACCAACTTCCAGTGGAGGTAGTGAGTCAAACATAATTACGTAACTAAATTTAAATATCTTGGGATAAATACATGGCCATCATCCAACAAAAAATAAAATTAAAAATTTTAAAAAAACTCAAAGGGGGTGGAGTGAGTATTAGGCAGCCTTCTGCCATCATTTTTCCTTGTTTCCATGTTTGTATTTGGCAATCTGCACTAATCTCACAAAGCAACTTTACAACTCTTTACTTTATAAATCGTATCCTGGATTTAATTTTCCTGCCATGGGACACCAAATCACAATTGTTTTCCCAGATGTGCCAACATGGCTTTCTTAATAAATTGGAAACGGGTTTTGAAGCGTATTGATATTAGATAGTGGAGCGAGGTATTTAGGTAAATTTAGGTAAAGCACAGGAAATGGATAGACAGTACAGGCAGTCCTCAACTTACAATATTTCACTCAGTGACCATTCGAAGTTGCAATGGTACTGAAAAAAGTGACTTATGACCATTTTTCATACCACTGCAGCCTCCCTCTGGTTACGGGATTTATATTCAGATGCTTGACCACTGACTCACATTTATGACGGTTGCAGTGTCCCAGAGTCACGTGATTCCCTTTTTGCGACCTTCTGACAAGCAAAGTCAAATGGAGAAAGCAGATTCACTCAACAACCGTGTTGCTAATTTAACAACGGCAGTGATTCACTTAACAAAGGTGGCGAGAAAAGTTGTAAAATGGGGCCAAACTCAACAAATTTCTCACTTAGCAAATGGGGCAAGGCCCAAAGCATAAATTTTGGGCTCAATTGTGGTCATAACTCGAGGACTATCTGTACAGGTCTTCGTTTATGATCAAGTATTAATCTTTTCCAAAGTATAATACATTAAGACGTCTAGAGCAGTGTTTCTCAACCTTGGCGACTTTAAGTCCTGTGGACTTGAACTCCCAGAATCCCCCAGCCAGCTCTCGCTGGCTGGGGGATTCTGGGAGTTGAAGTCCACAGGACTTAAAGTCGCCAAGGTTGAGAAACACTGCTCTAGAGAAATTGAGAATACATTAGAAGTCAAGAGATAGTCAACCTTATGGTTTACCTGTAGTAAATGCAGGGTTATCGGCATACTTTTCAGTTCCTTCAGCAAATCCATTGCCCCTTCCTCAAAAATAAAAAGAAATTCCACAAGTTAAGAGACATCCAATAACAAATTGTTAAATCGTTTTGATGCGGTGACGTATGCGTAGAAAAGGGGCTCATATTCAGAAGTCTAAGCAGAATTAGAGGGCCAATCAAACAGAGAGGGGGATACAGTATAGGAATGGAAAAAGTCAGTTCGGTCAAAATATACCAAATATCAATGGAAATAATATTATATGAAACAAAAGAAAAATCCAACTGTGGTTGCCTAACTTAAGCTTTCAAATTAGAACAAAGTTGTAGGTTTCCAAGGACTTTTTATCAGTGGGGTCACTTGTGGTCTCCAAGCTTGGTTATTTGCTTGCAGACGTTTCATTACCCAACTAGGTAATATCATCAGTGCTAATAAGGAGTGGTGTTTGCTCTCTTTTTATAGACTAGTGGCTTGCCCTGTGAGTGTTGGTGGTTCCTTAATAACAGCTCAGAAGTAGTCCTTGACTTACAGCCATTTGTTTAGCGACGGTTCCAAGTTAAAAGAGCCGAGGTGGCGCAGTGGTTAGGGTGCAGTACTGCAGGCCACTTCAGCTGACTGTTATCTGAAGTTCAGCGGTTCTAATCTCACCGGCTCAAGGTTGACTCAGCCTTCCATCCTTCCAAGGTGGGTGAAATGAGGACCCAGACTGTGGGGGGCGATATGCTGACTCTGTAAACCGCTTAGAGAGGGCTGAAAGCCCAATGAAGCGGCATATAAGTCTAACTGCTAACTGCTATTAACAACAGCGCTAGAAAAAGTGACTTATGGCCAGTCCTCACACTTGTGACCATCACAGCATCCCCAAAGTCATGTGAACAAAACTCGGGGGCTTGGTCATATCGTTGCCGTTTGTGACCTTCCCAGTTGGCTTTCGGGAAGCAAAATTGAGGGGGGGGGGAGGAACCCAACTTTGATTCACTTTGCAACAGCAGTGATTCATTTACCAACTGTAGCCAAAAAAAAGGTCATAAAATCAGGTGCAATTATTTCACCACCTCCTCACTTCACAATTCTGGTCCCAATTATGATTATAAATCAATACTGTTATTTATTTTTTTTGTGATCCCCCCCCCCCACTCCCCAATGAATCTTACAGCCCTTGTTTTTTCTGGCAGTCTCCGATCCAAATATTAGCCAACCTCGTTTCTCTTCTGAGACCAGCCAAAATTGGCTAGGCATGGCTATCTATTGTAGATTTTTTTGGAAAGTTACATTAAATTGCCAAAAGTATTTGCTCACCCATCCACATAATCAGAAGCAGTTGTGAGCGAATACTTTTGTCAATATAGTGTATGTCCCCCCCCCGCCAGAGAAATAAAATAAAGATAGTCCTTGACTTACAAGAGTTTGTTCAGTGACCGTTTGAAGTTACAACAGCCCTGAAAAAAGGGACTTGTGACCATTTTTCACACTTATGACCGTTGCAGCATCCCAGGGTCGCGTAATTTACTTTCGGATGCTTGGCAACTGGTTCGTATTTATGACGGTTGCAGTGTCCCAAGGCTACGGACCTTCTGACAAGCAAAGTCAATGGGGAAGCTGGATTCACTTAACAGCCAGGTTACTAATTTATCAACTGCAGCGATTCACTTAACAGCTGTGGCAAGGAAGGTCGTAAAATGGAGCAAAGCTCACTTAAGGACCCAGATTGTTGGGGGAAAGATGCTGACTCTGTAAGCCGCTCAGAGAGGGCTGCAAAGCAGAGTGAAGCGGTATACAAGCCTTAAATGCTACTGCTAACAAATTTCTCACTTAGCAACATAAAGTTTGGGCTCAACTGTGGTCGTTAAGTCGAGGACTACCTGTACAAGGATAGCAATAACAGTAGACTTATATACCGCTTCATAGGCCTTACAGGCCTCTCTAAGCGGTTTACAGAGAGTCAGCATATTGCCCCCAACAATCTGGGTCCTCATTTTACCCACCTCGGAAGGATGGAAGGCTGAGTCAACCCTGAGCCGGTGAGATTTGAACCGCTGACCTGCTGATCTAGCAGTAGCCTGCAGTGCTGCATTTAACCACTGCGCCACCTTAACCACCTGTCATTAGCAGCTTGAGGAAGCCTCTCTCTTTGCTTTCAAGCAGGTGGCAACCCCGGGGTCAAGTTCGGATTGGCTCAAAAACAATGAAGCTGGATCTGATGGGCTTGCTCCTTGGATGGGAGACCACCAGGAAATCCCAGCCAAAATGTCAAAAACCTCCGGGGGGGGGGGGGGAACAGTTTTTTAAAGACAAGCATCATCCCCTGGGAATCGAGATCAACTCAAAGGAATCTGGAAACAAGCAAATAAATGAGGAGGCAGGATTCCCAACACGGCCCATTCTTTCCCTTAAAGCGCCCTATGGATTCACACACACCCATAAAAATAAAAAAAAGGACGCGGGCGGGCGCGAGGAGTAACAATCGGACGGTGAAGGCGGGCAGCCAAGGCTGCGGCGAGCAGGGAGGAGGGCGTGACTTCAAAGGGGCGGGCGAAGCGCTAAAGCAGTGGGCGGGACCACGGGCGCTTCACGGCAAGAGCGAGGGCGTGGCCAACGGTTAAATTATTTAAATCGCGGCGGGGAGGCGGGGCCAAGAGGCCGTCCTGGGCGGGGCCCGTTCTCCAGGCGATGCGGCGCGGGCGTTGCCATGGCAGCGGCGAGGATGGACTGGGGGGTTTTCCTCTGGAGAAACTGGAGACGGCCAAGCAACGGGAGTTGTCGGAGGAGGCGGCGGTGGTGCAGGGCGGGCCTCCGGACGGGCTCCTCCGCGGGCCGGGAAGGCGGCGGCGGCGGCGGGTGGCGGCGGTGCCCCCCACTCACCACGCTCTTCTTGGCGACCATCTTGTCGAGCCGCTTGGCGATGCGCAGGACCTCCTCCTCCTCCCCGCCCATGGCGCCGGCTCTCCGCTCCGCGCTCTGGCCCCGGGGAGGAGGGAGGGAGGCAGGCGAGGAAGCTCCGTCCCCGGGACGCTGCCGGCTGAGCCGCGGCGGAGAGGCGGGCGAGCTTGCCTTCGGTGACCACGGCAACGCCTCTTCCGTTTTGGGTCGCCCGCCCAAGGCATGCTGGGAAACGGAGTTCGGCTCCCCTGCAGGCGCCCCGCCCCTCCCAGAGCGCCGCGCGCGCCGCACCTGTTCGCTCGCTTCGCAAAGCCTTTCGGGAACTGCAGTCCCGCTGGGGAGGCGGTTTAGGCTTAGACATTGAGGAACGGACTCCGAATCCCAGCATTCTCGGCGGCTTCTGCAGGCGGGAGTATTGTTAGTCAGGTCTTTCTCTTGCGACCACCCCCACCCCCTTTTAAATTTTTGCAGAACGGACCGTTAACAACCGTTAGCTTGGCCTGCAAAAGAGTCTGTGGGCCTTTCGTTCCGCCTATGGGTTAAGATCCCAAGGTGGGCGTGAGTTCTAATCCTGCCAGTTGGGTCTCTCTCTCTAGTCCGAGAAGAAGATTGGTGATGGATTATATATGCCATCCAGTCACCATTGCCTGGTACAGCTAGTCCTCGACCTATGGCTGCAGCTGAGCCCAACATTTCTGTCGGTAAATGAGACATTTGTTAAGTGAATCTTGCCCCATTTTACCATCTGCCTTGTCAAGGCGGTAACTTGGCTTGTCAGAAGCTTTTTCAAAAGGAGGTCACATGACCTTGGGACAGTGGCCGTCATAAATATGAGTCAGTTGCCAAGCACCTGAATTTTGATCATGTGATTCTACAACGGTTGTAACTGGAAGAGGGTCACGCGTCACTTTTTCCAATGCTGCTGTAACTTGGAATGGCCACTAAAGGAATGTCGAAGGCTACCTGTATGCAGATTTCCTAACCTGGTCCTTCAAATCTTCCAAGGGTCCACCCGTCACCATGGCAACTGAGTTTATCCACCTGGCTGTTGGTCATCCTCTTTCGTTGCAAATTTCCAGCATTTCAGCCTTCTCCAGAACTGGATCTTGTCCAGAGACCACGAAAACGGCAAAAAATATCACAAATTGCAGTCACATAACCACAGGATTCTGCAAATGTTGGTGGGAATGGTTGGACTCCACCACTGTTCTGACCTAGGCCTGAAGCAAACTTCTTGTCCCAACAAGAAAACCCTTTATTAATTTACAGTGAATTCTGCTCATTCACATCCAGCAAAATCTTTCAAGGGAGGATTTACAGTCACAGACCTTATCTGGCTTGGAGAGCTGCCAGGCTGAGATCTGCAAAATTTGGCAAGGAGTCTCGGAGAGTCGTGAACCAATGAAGCCAACTAATTGTCTCCTGCAAACTCCACTCAACTGTCCTCCTCTTTTATTCCCTCTGGGAGGGGCCATTCACCATCCACCTTACTCCCAAGTCGACCCCTGTTCTTTAGCTGTTCCCTTCCTCTGGCAACTCTGCACATGCACACACCAGAAACAGGCTCCAGCTGTTTTTCTGCCTCACTGATCTCTGACTCCGAAGGCAGCTGATCACTGTCAGATGGCCTTGGCCCCCTTTCTGCCTCCGACACAGAGTCCTCATCAGAGCCTTCCCCAGCCTCCAGGACTGGCCCATGTTCCTCCCCAACCTCCTCCCTGTCCGAATCTGCTGCCAGCTCCACTGACAGGCCACAACAACTGTCCAATCCTGAACTGTAAATATTCTATTGTTTCACCTCTATTATACCACAGTGTAATCCAGAATCGGAGCTGTTATTCACATCAAGTCAGAATTACTCTTTACTTTTCCTAACAGTGCTCTTCTGATGCTTCATCTCCAGAGCTTGGAGAACCAACATGTAGAAAGTTAGCACCCACCCCTCCTAGAAGAATAAAGTATTTTGAGAGATATTAAAGCCAGAATATTATATTTTCCCCAAAGGAGGAACATGTTTCGAAACTCTAGAAACTCGGAGCCTCAGCTCTCTGCCCTAAGAAGAAACTTAAGGGAACAACTTTTAGAAATTCAGATTTGGTAATCCATTCAAGACAGGATATTCTGAACAGCAAAGGTAAGACAACAATAGGAATTTCCCAACAAGCCCCTTCATTGCATCAAAACCTACAAAGTTAGCTATGGCTTCTACGACAGCCAATAGAATACATGCTCTTGCACAGGAACAGGAAGCTCAAGTTTAAAGCTCAGAAGGTATAAATAACCCTCATTCTCCACTCCGTGTGGTCAGCTACCCAGGACCTCAAACCCATATGGTTCTCCTTCATCAATAAACCATCTTCCCAAACAGCCTTCATGTTTCCAGAGTCTCTCTCCCCACTTGGAACTGAACCAGATGGATATTTCTTCCAACAATCGAGTGACACACAATAAGTCACATGGAATCATTTGACCCAAAACCTTTGTTACAACTCATTGTAGGCAGCGACAAAGGCTGGAGTCAAACTGCCCCACCGGATCCTCAGGAAATAACCCAACCTTTCTCAGCAACCCGTCACTTTCCATTAATCATCTGGGTGGACCAGTCAATCCCTTTGGGGTAGAAGGACATGGGCAACCCAAAAAGCCATCAACTTGTGACTCAGCCGCAACAGACGACTGACAATCACATCCTCTGGTATCGGATCACCTCACCTGCTTCATCATGCTAACTATTAGTCCTTTGACCTTGAAATTTCAGTTGGTGTCTCATTAGCTTGAGATGAGAAGAAAACAACTTTGGTCTATCAAGGACTGGGATAGTTGATTCATTTTTTTAAAAAAAAGTTTTTTTATATTTTTATTCTCTTACTTACAGTTACAGGTATACATTGTGATTCTTATTTATATTTATCACTTTTACACATTTGTTTTTCCATATAAAAAGTTAAATTATTATTTCTGGGTTGCTTCGTTTACCATCCAATAGACTTATTTTGCATTATCACCATCCTACTTTTCCTTTCTTTTCTCCCTCCCTCCCTTCTCTACTTTCTTCCTCCTCTCCCTTCCCTTCCTCCCTTACCTCTCCCCTACTCCTATCTTCTTCCCCTTCCTACCCTCTCTTCTTCTCTTTCTATCCCTTCCATCCTTCCTCTCCTTTCCTCTTCCTTCCTTCCCTCTCCGTTCCCCTCCTCTCTTCCTTTCCTTTTCTGTTGTTTGTGGTTATCTCCTTTCATCTCTCAATTTTCGGGATGGTATTCCCGCAAACCCGGATATAGTTTTAAGGGATGGTTGATTCATGATGTTATCATGATAAATTAGAAATTTGGAACGGATTTTAGTCCAACAAAAAGGATTAGGGATGACACGAGAGTATACCAATATTTGAGAGGCTGTCACAGAGAAGACGGGTTCGAGCTATTCTCCAAAACACCAGAAGGCAGGATAAGAAGTAATAGATGGAGATCTCTCAAAGAGAGAAGCAACCTAAAACTAAGAAGAGAGAACAACTAATGAGTGGATCACTGGGCCTTAATCACTGGGCCTTCACACCTTATGGGTGCTCCATCACTGGAGAAATTGCACAGCTATTTGTCCAGAATGTTATAGAGTCTCCTGCTTGAGGAGGGAGTTATACTAGATATCTCCAAGGTCCATTCCAACTCTATTTACAATAGTACAAATGAAATGATCAAGTCCTGACTCAAAAACAGAAACTGAGAGACGGACATTGGAATCCTAGTGGACGATCACTTAAATGCCTTGGTAAGGCCACACTTGGAATACTGCATTCAGTTTTGAGATGTAAAAAAGATGTGGAGACTCTAGAAAAAGTGCAGAGAAGAGCAACAAAGAGGATTAGGGGACTGGAGGCTAAAACATGAAGAACGGTTGCAGGAACTGGGAATGTCTAGTTTAATGTCCAGAAGGACTAGGGGAGACATGATAGCAGTCTGCCAATATCTCAGGGGCTGTCCCAAAGAAGAGGGAGTCAAACTATTCTCCAAAGCACCTGAAGGCAGAACAAGAAGCAATGGGTAGAAATTAATCGAGAGAAGCAACTTAGAACTAAGGATAAATTTCCTGACAGAACAATTAGTCAGTGGACCAACTTGCCTCCAGAAGTTGTGAATGCTCCAACACTGGATGTTTTAAAAAAGATGTTGCCATTTGTCTGAAACCGTATAGGGTTTCCTGCCTGGGCAGGAGGTTGGATTAGAAGACCTCCAAGGGCCCTTCCAATTCTGTTATTCTATTCTGTTCTAAATATGAGCCAGCAGTGTGCGGCAGCTGCCAAGAAAGCTAATACAATCATTGGTTGTATAAACAGAGTCATAGAGTCAAGATCATATGATGTATTAATATCGCTTTATAAAACTTGAGGGACTGCCACAAAGAAGAGGGGTACAACTTATTTTCGAAAGCACTAGAAGGCAAGGCAAGAAACAACAGATGGAAACTAATCCAGGAGAGAATCAACCTAGAATTAAGTAGAAACTTCCTAACAGTGAGAACAATTAACCAGTGGAACAGAAGTTGCCTCCAGAAGTTGTGGGCGCTTCATCACTGAAGGTTTTTAAGAAGAGACTGGAGAGCCACTTGTCTGAAATGATGTAGGTTCTCCTGCTTGACAGGGAGTTGGATTAGATGGCTTAAAAGGTACCTTCCAACTGTTATTCCAAGTAAAAGTGAGAACAATTAACCCGTAGAACAGATTCCTGCCATCAGAAGTTGTGGGTACTTCATCACTGGAGGTTTTTAAGAAGAAACCTAGGCTTAGAATAACTTTATTGTCACTTTGAAGAGGCTGGACAGCCACTTGTGTGAAATGGTATAGGGGAAGGGTGTGAAACTCAAGGTCCGGGGCCCGGATCCAGCCTGCGGGCTGCTTAGATTTGGCCCTGGGGCTGCCCTGCAAACAGCGAAGGACCGGCCCACGGTGCCTCTGCCATTGAATACGGAGATTGGGATGGCTGCACGCAACCTTCATGAGCTCCATTTTCAGCTGCAACGGCCTCCTGCAATCCTCTGCCAGTGAAAATGGAACTTGGGAGAGCTGTGAGTGCTTGGAACACCAGAAACACACACACCCCGGACACAAGTGACATCAAGCTGGCCATGCCCACCCAGTCCCCCGAGGTCAAACACAACTCTGATGTGGCCCTCAATGAAATCAAGTTTGACACCCCTGATATAGGGTCTCCTGCTTAATGGGGTTGGATTAGATAGAAGACCTCCAACGTCCCTTCCAGCTCTATTCTGATTGAAAGTCCACCCTTTCATTTCCCGGTGAGAGTATCAGGACCTGGGAAATGCCCGCAGGTGGCACTGTTGTGTCATTCAAGAAATATTCAGTCAACTGCTGAACTCAGCTGTTAATCCTTCAGCGCTGGCCTTGGAGCGCAGCTAAGAATTGTATTTTGCCCAAAGTCCTTATACTGTTACACTTGGGCAATTCCTTGAATGATAGCGTGGGTTTAACTGCTCTATTCTTGCTCCTGTTTTTGTTGTTATTGGAATTTGTCGGTCAGCTCACGGTATGGAAGAAAGGAAGGGCCCAGCATTGAGTCATGAAACTAATTTTTGGGAAGAACTCCAAAATGGATCACGGGTTGTCAAGCCGTTAATCCTTTCTGATGAGACCAAGCCTCGTGGTAGCTGCCATAAAAGTCTCTCTCTCTCTCTCTTTTGAGTGCAAAAAGCACACTTGCAAGAGATCCCTGGAAGGCAGGAGACTGTGAGTTCTAGTTCTGCCTTAGGTATGAAAGCCGGCTGGGAGACTTTGGGCCAATCACCAGGAGACAATGAGTTCTAGTCACCCCTTAGCCATGAAAACCATCTGCTTGACTTTGGTTCACTCTCCAGGCGACAGTGAGTTCTAGTACTGCCTTAGGCATGAAAGCCCACTGGGTGATTTTGGTCCTATCACCAGGCAATGATGAGTTCTAGTCTCACCTTATGCATGAAAATCATCTGGGGTGGCTTTGGGTCAATCACCAGGCGATGGTGAGTTCTAGTCCCACCTTACGCATGAAATCATCTGGGTGACTTTGGCTCCAGTCCTGCCTTAGGTCTCAGAGCCAATTGGGTGACCTTCACTTTAGTCCCTCTCTTACAGCCGAACGCACCTCACAAGGTTGTTGTTGTGAGTTGTGTGTAAAAAAAACAATAAAGATGGTGTAAAATAAATACATTCTCAGCACTCTGCCACACTCCGTTTGATAGGAGGGACAGAAAGAGAGAAAAAGAGAGAGAAAAGAGAGAAAAAACACCGAGGGGCGACCTGCCCTTTGGCAAACCTGCCATTCAGACTGCCGGCTTTTGTTTCGCTTTTTTGAAAAGTCCAAAGAAGAACCTGTGATTTATGTTCCCAGTATCCCAAAGGTCCAAAGGCTCTATTAATGTTGCGCTGAATGGAAGGTGTTCCCCGGGGCGTTTCCCTCAAACGGGACAGAACAGGAACCAACGGGAAAGAAAGGAACAATTTAAAAAGGAAGGAAGGAAAGTGTATGCAGAGCCCTGCATAAAAAAAAGCCAAATGAAATGAAATGAAATGGCTGGCTCTCACCTTGTTTCCTGGCATCCTATGCCAACTCAGGCCGGTGCCAAATTCCCTTCCTCTCATTCCTCCCCCCCCCCCCCGACAGATTTTGCTTTGCACCGCTGAATTTCCAAAAAGGTTTATTTGGATAGAAGTGCTTTTGACTCCGTACGGGCTTCTTTCCTTTCTTAAAATGATATTTTTATGAAAGGGGATTGTAAGATGAAATGCAAATAGAAGCCAAAGTTTGGGGAAGCTACAGAAAAAGAGCGGCTTATGGCTTTTTTTCACCTTTCACCGTCGCAGCATCCTTATGGTCCCATGATCAAAATGGCTTGTCAACCACCCCGTATTTACGACAGTTGCAAAGTCACGTCATGAAATTTTGGCCCACATTGCGGTCGAGGTCTATCTGAATTTTCCTTCCTTCTCCGGGTGGCGTGGCTGCATGGGATCAAGTGGCTGGCAGTGCCCAGCATCTTCCCCACCCTGGATGGATGTTTTTTTTCCCAACTCACCCTCCCCAACTCTTCCAGGAGAGCCGGCCAGCCGGTGGAGCCCTTCAGAGATGCGGTAGCAGCTGAGATGGCGTCGCCAGGACGCACCTCCTGAATAGGGAAGCTGCGTGCCAACAACCCCAAGAGGGGGAGGGAGGGGGGGAGAGAACAGGAGGAAACCCCACCTCTGCAGGAGCCGACCCATTGCAGCCGCAGCAGTAATTCCCAAGGGGAGGAGAACAAGCCTTGACGGGAACAGGCCCTCCTGACCTTTTGCTTCTCACCCAGACTGTAGTTTCTCTCGGACTAGGTGGCTTTGAGTGAGTGTGTCTATGTGTGTGTGAGAGAGAGAGAGACTGAGAAAGAGAGAGAGTGCACTTACAACACACATAGGTGTTCTTTGCTCGCACTCTTCCTTCCCATACCATTTTAGCGCCTTAGCGTTGGATTACTGCAATTCGCTCTGTGCGGGGCTGCCCTTGGAGACTTCTGGGTCCCAGTCAAGTTGTGAGTTGTGACTGATAGTCCTCGACTTAACAACAATAGCAGTAGACTTATATAGCAATAGTAGACTTATATACTGCTTCATAGGCCTTTCAGGCCTCTCTAAGCGGTTTACAGAGAGTCAGCATATTGCCCCCAACAATCTGGGTCCTCATTTTACCCACCTCGGAATGATGGAAGGCTGAGTCAACCCTGAGCCGGTGAGATTTGAACCGCTGACCTGCTGATCTAGCAGTAGCCTGCAGTGCTGCATTTAACCACTGCGCCACCTTGGCTCTTTCAGTTCGTTCTGGGGCCGTTTAGAGTTAGAACGGCCCTGGAAAAAGGGTCCTATGGCTTTTTTCCCACACTTGCGACCGTTGTAGTATCCCCATAGTCACGTGATCAAATTGAGGCACTTAGCAACGGGCTCATATTTATGACGGTTGCAGTGTCCCAAAATGGTGTGATCCCCTTTTGCGACCTTCTGACAAGCAAAGTCAAGCGCGGGAAGCGGGATTCAGTTAACGATGCTGTTGCTAACTTTTAAGGTCGTAAAAATTGGGTGGGGTCACATGATGACTCACTTAACGACCAGCATGACTTACAACTTGAATTCTGGGCTCAATTGCTGTCTTAAGTCGAGGACTACCTATATTTGAACTAAAAGGTAGTTTTATTCAGAAATGGATGGGTGAGCAGCGCTTGCTTCTAACATCTTGAAGACAGGAAGAGGCAGAGAAGGGAGGAAAAGTGTGGGGAAGTACTATATCAATTTTATTTCTCTCAGCTCCTCATTTTCTCAAATCCTAATTTTTTTTCGACAGGTACTGGGTTTTTTCCTTTTACAAATCTTTCACCTTCAGTTCCTCCCCACCCCATTTTTAAGATAGCCCTAAAAATTGGTATGCATCTCTGTTAGAAATTCTGTTTCGATAAAGCACCAAACAGAGCAAAGAGCACAGTCACCATGTGCTTTACAGCTCAACTATTTTTCTGTAACATGAAACACTACTTAGATCCAAACTTGTAAATACTGCCATCTATTGGCTGAATTCTACTGTAGCTGTTGCATAGAAATAGGTTGCAACAATGACTTCTAACAATCTCAGTATGTGGCTTCTTCCAACCCCTCCTGTTTGCCATCTTAGCAAACATACATCAAATCTGCAAATAATTTCCACAAATGGAATGCTTTCTTCCATATCGCGTTCGCAAAAATATGCATTTTTGTAGAGATTTTTCCCTAGCTTTCAGTGAGCTGGCTTGGTTGGGGGCTTGGTATGTGTGCATGCGTGTGAGGAATCAAACAGGCATATGAAGATCTCATTACAGTAATCTGGTGTTCCATCCATTTTCATGTTTGCTTCTGTCTCAGTTTCCAAGAAAAGCATGAGACCTTGGTGGATCTTTTAGAATTTGGCAGGGGGCAAAATTCTGAGTGGGCACACGAGGTGGCGCAGTGGTTAAATACAGCACTGCAGGCTACTTCAGCTGACTGCAGTTCTGCAGTTCGGCTGTTCAAATCTCACCGGCTCAGGGTTGACTCAGCCTTCCATCCTTCCGAGGTGGATAAAATGAGGACCCGGATTGTTGGGGGCAATATGCTGACTCTGTAAACCGCTTAGAGAGGGCTGAAAGCCCTATGAAGCGGTATATAAGTCTAACTGTTATTGCTATTCAATGGCAGTAGAGTGGAAATAGTGTGGTACGAGTGTACGTTGTCACCAGGGTGGGTGTGGGGTACTTTATTTTTATTTATTTTTTTATGTTGTGCTTTTATTTCCTGTAAGCCGCCTTGAGTCACCATGAAGCAACAATATACATTTTCCAAATAAATACCATAAATAGGATTAGGGATTGGATTGGACTGGACTGGATTGGATAGGAATGGAGACGAGCGGAACAGAGTAGAGTAGAGTGTAGAGTAGAGTAGAGGGTAGAGCAGGGTAGAGTAGAGTAGAGTGTAGAGTAGAGTATAGAGTAGGGTAGGGTAGGGTAAAGTGTAGAGTAGAAAGAAGAGTAGAGTGTAGAGTAGAATGTAGGGTAGGGTAGAGTAGGGTAGGGTAGAGTGTAGAATAGAGTACAGTAGAGGGTAGAGTAGAGTGTAGAGTAAAGAGTAGGGTATAGAGTAGGGTAGGATAGAGTGTAGAGTAGAGTGTGAGTAGGGTAGGGTAGAGTGGAGAGAAGAGTAGAGTATAAAGTAGAGTGTAGAATAGGGTAGAGTAGAGTAGAGAGGGTAGAGTAAAGAGAATAGAGTAGAGTGTAGAGTAGGGTAGAAATGTAGGGTAGGGTAGGGTAGAGTAGCATTGCTGGCTGGGGAATTCTGGGAGTTGTAGTCCACCCATCTTCAATTGAGAAACTCTTGATATAAGTCATTGTGTCTCCTTTACTGATTCAGCATCCATAAAAGTGCATAAAATCTCAGCCCATCTGAAGTTTCCCTCCTGCTTTGCTGCACTTGTGAAAACGCTCAGCCTCCCAGCAAGCCCCTCCCTCTCTTCCCCAGCTTTCTCTTCTATGCTTGTTTGGCGTCCTTGACCCAGAGAAGTCCGGTGTTTGCATCTTTTTCCTTCTGGTTTTTACAAAAAAACCTTCCTCTTTCGGCGCCACTGCAAAGCTGGCTGTGGGAAGACCAGGCCTCCCAAATTCTCACCAGAGATTCCCCATTCCCCACCTCCCCATTCAGGCTTCCTAAGTCATCCCTATCCTGTTCTCTCCCAAACAACCAAAGCTGACACCCCCCAGACAGAATAGAGCTGGAAGGGACCTTGGAGGTCTTCAAGGCCAACCCCCTATGCAATCTGAGATCCCATGCACACTGTATTTCCACGCCACCAGCAAAGCAAGAAAAGAGATTTGCAAGGAGGCCCCTTGAAGAGCCAAGGTGGCGCAGTGGTTAAATGCAGCACTGCAGGCTACTGCTAGATCAGCAGGTCAGCGGTTCAAATCTCACCGGCTCAGGGTTGACTCAGCCTTCCATCCTTCTGAGGTGGGTAAAATGAGGACCCAGATTGTTGGGGGCAATATGCTGACTCTCTGTAAACCGCTTAGAGAGGCCTGAAAGGCCTATGAAGCAGTATATAAGTCTACTGCTATTGCTATTGCTATCTAATGAGTTTTCAGATTTTGAGGTTCCCTCTGATTTTGCCCTCCAAAAATTTGTGCTTTTTGTAGATCGCTGTTTTTTAAAAAAAAGTTGAACCCTTTAAGATGCCCACCCATCTTAAAACGGACAACTTGGGAAAACACTGCCATAGATATTTTTTTAAATAAAAGACCTTTTGCACAGTCACAAACCAGGACAGCATTTTTCTTGTCTGTCTTTATTAAAGTTCATTATAAATTAAAAATACAGCAATGAATAAAGGTTAGAGAAGGAAGGAAGGAAAAGAAAGAAAAAGAAAGAGGGAGGCAGGGAGGTATGGAGAGAGGAAGGAAGGAAGGAAGAAAAAGAAAACAAAAGAACAAAAAAGAAAAGGAGAAAGAGAAAGAAGAGGAAAAGAAGAGAAAGGGAGGAAAAGAGGGAGAGAGAGATGGAAAGGAAGGAAGAAGAAGGAAGGAAGGAAGAGAAAGAAAGGTAGAGGGAGGGAGGAAAAAGAGAGAAAACATGAAAGAATGAAGAGGAAAAGAAGGATGGAGAGGAAAAGAGAAAGGGAGGAAAAGAGGGAGAGAGAAATGGGAAGGAAGGAAGGAAGGAAAGGAGGAGTGATTTCTACATTTTTCAGTACAATAGAGGCCAAAAAAAATAAATTAGAACTTCAGCCTTTTGCTTCACTTTTCTCGATATTTCAAGGCCCTTCTATAACACCAAAAATCATTCTAGTCATCAAATCTAAAATCAGAGTTTCATTTGAAGCCTTGTATTTCTCTACCTCAGCAACTTGAAGACGTGTGGACTTCAACTCCCAGAATTCCCTAAAATCAAACTTTGATTTTAGGGAATTCTGGGAGTTGAAGTCCACACATCTTCAAGTTGCTGAGGTAGAAAAATACTGATCTAGAGTTTGCCCCATGATACTGGCTGGGGAATTCTGGGAGTTGAAGTCCATCTCCAAGTGACCAAGGTCAGGAGGAAACTCCCAACTAGATCTCACTCCGCCTGAGGCAAGTGACTTAGAAATCCAACTGTTTCCCCTCCTTGACCTTCACAATTCCCAGAAACGCTGCCTTCTGGTTCCGAAATCCCCAGGGACCTATGCCAGCCAGCCGGCACCAGGGCGAAGAAAAACGGCCTTCCACTGTAGGTCCAAAGGAAGCTTACGACGGTCCCTGAAGGGGCTTCCCCCGGGCCGCAACAAAACGGGCGAGTTGGACTTGCAAAGGAGAGAGAAAGGATTGTTTCATAAGAATGACGGGAAGGATCAGCCCGCTGGCTAGGAAATTACCGCTCCGGCGAAGTTTAGCTGACCCAATTCCTCCCCTCGGCAGGCTTCCTCCTCCAAAGAAAGCGCTCCAAAGCGCAAAGGTAGATTCAAAATGAAATTCAATGTAGGAAAAAAAAAAAGCAAGGTTTTACACTTAGGCAAGGAAAATCAAACGCCTGGATAGAGTATAGGCCAGGACTCAAGGACACGCCGTGCAGTGCAACAGAAATTGCTCTGCGCCTGCACGGAAGGCAAAAACAAGATGGCGCCGTCAAGAGAACCTGTTTGGGGGCATGGCAGGCCTGGAACCCAGGCCACCAAGTTGCTATCAGTTTGGATAAGCAGTCCGAAGCTGTAGGAAACCATCTCTGGTCAGGGGTCTCCAACCTTGGCAACTTTAAGAGTTGTGGACTTCAACCCTTTGAAGTTGAAATCCACAAGTTTGAGTTGAAGTCCACAAGTCTTAAAGTTGCCAAGGTTGGAGACCCCTGGTATAGGTGGTACCTGGCTCAACAGTAGTAACTGTGAGAGGGATCTTGGAGTCCTAGTGGACAAGCATTTAAATAGGAGCCAGCCGTGTGCAGCAGCTGCCAAAAAAGCCAACACAGTTCTAGGCTGCATCAACAGAGGGATAGAATCAAGATCACATGAAGCGTTAATACCACTTTATAAGGCCTTGGTAAGGCCACACTTGGAATATGGCATCCAGTTTTGGTCGCCACGATGTAGAAAAGATGTGGAGACTCTGGAAAGAGTGCAGAGAAGAGCAACAAAGAGGATTAGGGGACTGGAGGCTAAAACATATGAAGAACGGTTGCAGGAACTGGGGATGTCTAGTTTAATGAAAAGAAGGACTAGGGGAGACATGATAGCATTGTTCCAATATCTCAGGGGTTGCCACAAAGAAGAGGAAGTCAAACTATTCTCCAAGGCACCTTGAGGACAGGACAAGAAGCAATGGGTGGAAACTTGTTAAAGAGTTTGCAGCAGCTGCCAAAAAAGCCAACACAGTTCTAGGCTGCATCAACAGAGGGATAGAATCAAGATCACGTGAAGCGTTAATACCACTTTATAAGGCCTTGGTAAGGCCACACTTGGAATACGGCATCCAGTTTTGGTGGCCACGATGTAGAAAAGATGTGGAGACTCTAGAAAGAGTGCAGAGAAGAGCAAGAAAGAGGATTAGGGGACTGGAGGCTAAAACATAGGAAGAACGGTTGCAGGAACTGGGTATGTCTAGTTTAATGAAAAGAAGGACTAGGGGACTCCAATATTTGAGAGGCTGCCACACAGAAGAGGGGGTCAAGCCTTCTCATTGGTTACATTTCCAACATACATTTGATGCAGGTAATCCTCAACTTATAACAGTTCCATTTAGTAACCTTTTAAAGTTACAACAGCACTCAAAAATGTGACGGAACCCAGATCCTTGCACTTACGACCGTTGGGAGCATCCTCATGGTCTCGTGATCCAAATTCAGGGGCTTGGCTACTGGTTTGTATTTATGACGGTCGCAGTGTCCCAGGGGGTCGTGTCATCCCCTTTTGCGACCTTCTGACAAATGAAATCAATGGGGAAGCCAGATTCCCTTAACAACAGTGTTACTCCCTTAGCAACTGCAGTGATTCACTTAGCAACAGTGTCGAGAAAAGTCGTAAAATGGGGCAAAAGAAGAAATTTCTCACTTAGCAACAAAAAAAACTCTGCCTCAATTGCGGCCATTAAGTCGAGGACTGCCTGTAAATCAAAGCAAATTCCATACGTGCCAATTGATCCAATTGACATTTTTGAACCAGAAAACTAGTTCTCAGCTATAGGGAGAGGAACTGCCGTCACTAAGCGTGCAGTCATTAAGTAAGTCATACCTAACTTTAACACCGTGATATGTGGCCTCTAAGTTGCCGGAACAGTTCCGAATACATGACACAGTCCAAATTTTTTACGCTTTGAATTTCAGTTTTCCCGATGCAATCTTGTTAGTTCTCACCGCTCTTTTTTCTGCTATGTATTCTGAATGGACTGTGATTAGTCCGTGTGTGTGTGTGTGTGTGTGTAACAACAACCACATCCGAGTTGGAAGGGACCTTGGAGGTCTTCTAGTCCACCTGCTGTTCAGGGAGGAAAATCTATATATTTATTTCTTTTGAGAGCAGGCATCAGAATTCCATTTTTTAATGTGTGCCAATGTGTTCACGAAAAAAAGTGACAATAAAGGTTGCGTTGCTTCTCTCCTCTCCTTCTCCTCTCTCTCTTCTCTTCTCTCTCTCCTCTCCTCTCTCCCTCCTCTCTTCCTCTCCTCTCTCCTCTCCCCTCCTCTCTCTCCTCTCTCTCTCTCCTCTCTCCTCTCCTCTCTCCTCTCCTCTTCCCTCCTCTCTCCCCTCTCCTCTCCTCTCTCCTCTCCTCTCTCCTCTCCCCTCCTCTCTCTCCTCTCTCCTCCTCTCCTCTCCTCTCCTTTCCTCTCTCCTCTCCCCTCCTCTCTCTTCTCTTCTCTCTCTCCTCTCCTCTCTCTTCCCTTCTCTCCCCTCTTCTCTTCTCTCCTCTCTCTCCTCTCCTCTCTCTCCTCTCCTTTCCTCTCTCCTCTCCTCTCCTCTCCCCTCCCCTCTCTTCTCATTTCTCTCTCCTCTCTCCTCCCCTCTCTTCTCTCTCTCTCCTCTCTCCTCTATTCTCTCTCCTCTTCTCTCTCTCCTCTCTCTCCTCTCCTTTCCTCTCTCCTCTCCTCTCCCCTCTCCCCTCTCCTCTTCTCTCTCTCCTCTCCTCTCTCCTCTCTCTCCTCTCCTCTCTCCTCTCCTTTCCTCTCTCCTCTCCTCTCCCCTCCCCTCTCTTCTCACCTCTTCTCTCCTCTCCCCTCCCCTCTCTTCTCTTCTCTCTCTCCTCTCTCCTCTCTCCTCCTCCTCTTCTTCTTCTCCTCTTCTCTCTCCTCTTATCATCTCATCTCATCATCTCATCTTATCTTCAGCCATGCCTACAATTTCACATGCCCCTGGGTGCCCGTTCCTGCCTTCTGCATTCCTGCTCATCTTTTTTACGTGATGCCAAATGTAATCTCCAAAATCCAAAAACGGCCCCTTCCGAAGAGCCTCCTCTTTGTGCCTGCTTGCATGGGTGTCTGTGTTCGTGTGTGTGTGTGTGTGTGTGTGTGTGTGTGTGTGTGTGTTTTAGCAAGCCGGAGAAGAAACCAATTAATAAGTTAAGGCCAACATCTTTGCTGCCCTTGCCCCTCCCCGGCTCGGTGGGTGTGCGAGAGGTGAAGGAGCCGAAATCCTGCCAGACTTATCAGATGGAGCGTGAGCTTTTCCAAAGCTGCTCTCGCTATCAGCTGGAGACAGATGTGTTGTTGGCAGCCTTTCTGGGAAGGAAAAATACAAACAGTCTATTGTCGGATCAACAATGATGGGAGAAGGAGCCCGTGTGCCGTAGTTGGCTCGAGCAAGGCGCACCGCAGGCCCCCTCCGAGCCAGGAAGATGCTGTCAAAAATCAAACAAGAGGAGAAGGCAGATTTCTGGAGCTTGCTTTTATTTTTATTTTTTTTGGGGGGGGAGGGGGGAGGTGTTGTAGTTTTCCCGAAGGAAAACTTTTACTTTGGGAGATGTTTGGGGGAAAGCCAACCAGTGTTGTTTTCTGCATAAAGCAGTGGTTGGAAATCAAAACCCACCCTTCTCCTAGAAAAAAAATGAAATATCCTGGGAAATATTGAAAAGGCGGGATATTATATTTCCCTGGATCAGAAATGGAGAAACATGTCTTTAGGCAGGAAAGAGACTCACTCTGAATAGCCCCCACCTTTGTCAATGGGCCATTAAAAGGCCTGAGCCAGTCTATTCTACATAACAAAGATCTCCCCCTTCAGCTCCATTGTGATGGGATTAAGGCATAACAGTATTAGCCCTTTCCCCATCTCGCCCACAGGGCGCCTGGGAAGAAGCAAGGCTCAACCAAACTTGGACTCAAAGCACAACCTACAGAGTTGCCTCTGCATGGCCCCCGTGGGAGTCTGACAACCAATCAGAATACAAGCTCAGGTTCAAAACCCAGAGAGAGCATAAAACCAAGGACTTTCAGCATCTCTGCTCTTTTTCCTCTTCACCCAACATCTGGAAGCATGTGATCCCCTTTTCTGTTCAGGAGCTCAAGCCATGTGGTCCTGTCCACCATTAAAACCATCTTTCCAAGCAGCCTCCATGTTTCCGGTGTCTTTTTCCCCCACTTGGAACTGAGCTCAAATGGACATTTCTTCCAACACGGTGAAGGGCTCCGATTCCTGGTAGGCGTGTTGGGAGAAATATCCATCTGGTTCGGTTCCAGGCCCTGAGAAAGGCACTGGAGACGAAATTATTGTAATGCGCTCTACATGGGGCTGCCCTTGAAGAGTGTTCGAAGACTCCAATTAGTCCAGAATGCAGCCGCGCGAGCGATTGTGGGTGCACCAAGGTACACCCACGTTACACCTATCCTCCGCGAGCTGCACTGGCTACCTATCAGTCTCCGAATCCGCTTCAAGGTGCTGGTCGCTACCTATAAAGCCCTACATGGCATCAGACCTGGGTACCTGAGAGACCGCCTCCTGCCGATTACCTCTCTCAGACCAATTAGATCGCACAGGTTAGGTCTCCTCCGGATTCCATCTGCCAGCCAATGTCAGCTGGCGACTCCCCGGGGGAGAGCCTTCTCTGTCGCAGCTCCGGCCCTCTGGAACGAGCTCCCTGTTGAGATCCGGACCCTTACTACCCTCCCAGCCTTCCGCAAAGCCACCAAGTCCTGGCTGTTCCAGTAGGCTGGGGGGAGCTGAGAAGCATCTACCTCCACGGAAATTGTGAATGTTGGTTTTGTTTTTAATATTTTGTCTTGTTCCCCCCTTTCCCTTGTCTTTTGTGAGCCGCCCGGAGTCCTCCGGGAGTGGGCGGCATACAAGACAAACAAACAAATAAATAAACAAATAAATAAATAAATAAATAAACAAACAAATAAATAAATAAATAAAATGGAGGCTGGAGGCTGATTGGAAAGAGGGTCCATTTATCGATGAAGCAGAACCACCAAGCATGTGTGATTCTGACCCCATGGAGTTGAGAGTAGGGGGTATTTATGCCTTCTGTTGGGCTTTGCACTTGAGCGTCCTGTTCCTGTGCAAGAGCATGTATTCTATTGGCTGTTGTAAGGGTCAAAGCAGGCTCTGTCTGAGCTAGGTTTGATTGAAGTTTGGTCTGCTGATGCAATGAAGGGGCTTATTTGTGCAATTCCTATGGTGGCTGAGGGCTAACCCTACCTCTGTTCAGATCTTGCTGCAGGAAATTTGCTTATGAATAGAGCTAGCTATCTCTTTATCTCTTAAGTGCTGACATCTGCTATGGGGTATTAAGGAAGATGGGGGCTATTGAGAGTGAGTCTGCTTCCTGCCTCTAAAAAAACATGTTTCCAGGGAAATATAATATTCTGCCTTTTTAAATATTTCTCAAAATATTTCATTCTTCTAGGAGATGGGTGGGTGCTAACTTTCTATAGGTGCTTCAAAGCAATTGCCGTGGCCAGCCACGCAGGGAAGCCATCAGATTTGCCAAGGTGCTAGTCCTCAGGCCTGCCAGCTGGCTCCCTTTCCAGCACGGAGGTGGTGGGGATAGGAGGAAGACAAGATTTCTGGGAAAGCCAGGTAATTATAATCAGGGCTGGAATTGGCCACGTGCGTGAGGTCTGTGCGATTTTCAGAGTGATGGGTTTTGACATTTCAGAGGTGAAGCGCCAGAAAGATCTGGAGGAGGCCAATAAAGAAATTGGTGGGGGACAGATGTTCAATGCATAAATCAAGTCTGAAAATAATCTCAAGCTTGCCAGATGACAACACATAATTTGCTATACATTCCTGATAAGCGGAATATAGCCAGTTACGGTCATAAACAATATTTAGAGCTGTATAAGTAAGTGAAGAATTTTGGTGATTTTGAGCTTTGGAAATGATATGAGGGATAGAGCAGAAGGCCTGTTTAGGATGCTACTAACTAGTCCCTCCCGTTTTATTGGTGGTGAAATTCAATTTTTTTTTGTTCGATTAGTAACAAGGTTGTTAAGTGAATCTGGCTACCCAGATTCTTATATACACACAGAGAGAGAGAGAGAGAGAGACAGACAGACAGACAGACACACACACACACACACACAGAGTATTATGTCAAAGCACCTGGTATGCCCAAATATGGGAGGGAGCATACTGCTTCCCTTTTGCCTTTCAGCTTCCACCCTAGGAGCCTTCCAGGCAGAAAACCATTTTTGTGTTGCATTTGTGCGGATAAATAAATAAAGATCTATAGATCTATTTCAAGCTATTTAGCTCTCATCAGCTAGCCATACCCTCACTGGGATTCGAACCTGGGCTGTTTTTACAAGTTAGGCAGTTGTACTAGCCTCTAAGCCACAGGCTCTCCTCCCTTATCAGCTGAGCCAAGGAAATGATTAAGTGTTATGTCAAAGCACCTGGTATACCCAAATATGGGAGGGAGCATACTGCTTCCCTTTTGCCTTTCAGCTCTACCCTAGGAGCCTTCCAGGCAGAAAACCATTTTTGTGTTGCATTTGTGCGGATAAATAAATAAAGATCTATAGATCTATTTCAAGCTATTTAGCTCTCATTAGCTAGCCATGCCCTCACTGGGATTCGAACCTGGGCTGTTTTTACAAGTTAGGCAGTTGTACTAGCCTCTAAGCCACAGGCTCTCCTCCCTTATCAGCTGAGCCAAGGAAATGATTAAGTGTTATGTCAAAGCACCTGGTATGCCCAAATATGGGAGGGAGCATACTGCTTCCCTTTTGCCTTTCAGCTCTACCCTAGGAGCCTTCCAGGCAGAAAACCATTTTTGTGTTGCATTTGTGCGGATAAATAAATAAAGATCTATATAGATCTATTTCAAGCTATTTAGCTCTCATTAGCTAGCCATACCCTTACTGGGATTCGAACCTGGGCTTTTTTACAAGTTAAGCAGTTGTACTAGCCTCTAAGCCACAGGCTCTCCTCCCTTATCAGCTGAGCCAAGGAAATGATTAAGTGTTATGTCAAAGCACCTGGTATGCCCAAATATGGGAGGGAGCAAATATGAGAGTCAAGGACTGCATATATAAAATTTAAAGATAAATCAGCTAAATATTGGAAATGCCACCAGACACCGGGCTTGTACTTGTCATATGTGGTGGACCTGCACAAAAGCAAAAAAAATATTGGACTAACTTAAGATAAGATGAGAGTAAATTATGAATAAGATTGTATAAAACCAGTACAAAATGTTTTACAGATGGCACCTGGCACCATCAAGTTTAGCTAAAATCTCAACAAATACCTCCCCCAAATGCTGGAAATGCAAATCAATACATGGAACATATTATCATTTATGGTGGACCTGTGAGGAGGCAAAAATTTTTTGGAAAAAGATCAAAAATTGGCTGGAGGCAATAACAGGAGTTAAAATAGAATGGAAACCTGAAGTTTTTTTATTAGGAATTATGTCGGTGAAATACAAAAAGGGAAATCCAATATTTAATACTACATATACTTACAGTGGCAAGGATTGCCTTTGCCCAGAAATGGAAAAGCAAATTAACCCCAAATGAAGATGAAATAATAAGAAAGATGATGGACTGTGCCGAAATGGATAAACTAACTAAAGAAATCCAGGGAAAGGAAGAATCAGAATTCTGCCAGATATGGGATAAATGGTATAGGTGGATGGAGGAAAGAAACAAAAATCAATGAAAGAATATAACAACACTCAAGAATAATAGTTATGAGTAAAATAAGAGGGTTAAGAATGGTGAAATCTAAATGAAATACGATAGAAGGGGAAATAATATAAGGTGAGCGATATCGATTGATGATTGCTAATATAAAAAGCAGGAAGTTCCTGTTCGCACTGCATTGTATAAATGTAGTGTACGTCTAATTTGTGTGTGTGTGTGTATTTTACATGTTTGTTAATAAAAATCTTTAAAAATAAAAAAAAGATTGTATATTTTAATGTTGGCACAAAAGAGGTATACCCAGATGACACACTGGTTAATGGAAAATGGATTGTTAAAATAAAAATAAAAAAATGGGAAAAAATTAGAGTCTTTTCCTGACGGAGACGGGTGGTGTCTAATCGAAATCAATAAAAACGAATCAATAGAACAGGTCCCTGAGGGAGCCGAGTGCGGGTTGCGCCAAACTCCCTGCCTTTCCCAATTCTTCCCAAGCGGGCCCTGTGGGAACTTAAGCGATTGTGCGGCGATGCCAAGGTTCACACCCACCCTTTGGTTAAAAAGGAAAAGTGCTTTCACTGTTTGAATTTTCCTCCAAAGTCTCGTCCTGCCAAGAGCCAAAAATAAAAGGAAAGGATCTTAACATTTCAAAGCAATCCCACCCTTTTCTTTAAAAAAAAAAAAAAAAAAGGAAGAAGAAATCTGGTTTCTGCAGAACCAGGAAAGCCACCGTCCATCAAAACAGGCGCCCTGACACACTTCCTGTCCTTCTCGCAGAGGGTTATTTATAAAGAAGCTGCAAAAAGTGAAGTGAAGAGGGCCACGTTCTCCATCCAGGCGCCAACTGATAAAGCTCCTCGCCCCGCCAGGATGCCCAGCGGTGGGAAACTCACTGGCATCCGTGGTGTAAGTCTTCCCTTGAACATCTAGGCTTTCTGCTTTCCGAAAGCATTGAACTGAGAGATTAAATACTTGTCTCAACGGATTGGGATGAGTGACATTCTCGTTCCTACAGAGATGGCTATTCTTTAGGCGCAGCTACAGCGCTTTTTGTCCTCCTTCGGAAGCCACCTCTCGTGACCTTTGCGAGCCAATCAAGAGTGTGGCTTTGAAAACCTGCGGCGTGATCGTGTTGCGCGGGAGCGAGTGTCTCTCCCCGAATATGGAGGACGTAGTAGGCAACTTGTATGTATCCTAGAAAATCAGTAAGACCAGCTTGCGGCCCCTATCTGCCACGGCCTTGCAATAGCAATAGCAGTAGACTTATATACCGCTTCATAGGGCTTTCAGCCCTCTCTAAGCGGTTTACAGAGTCAGCATATCGCCCCCAACAACAATCCGGGTCCTCATTTTACCCACCTCGGAAGGATGGAAGGCTGAGTCAACCCTGAGCCGGTGAGATTTGAACCGCTGAACTGATCTAGCAGTAGCCTGCAGTGCTGCATTTAACCACTGTGCCACCTTGCAGCCTCTTTACATTGGTAAAAAATAAAATTAAAAAAAATTGGGACTTTTTAAGAACATGGTGGGACGCGTGACAAATTGTAGAAAAGCGTGCCTGTCACGCTGAAAGCGTGACGTCTGGTCACCTTATGTATTAACCATTAAGCAGACTAAGCGCGTGCTTAGGGCACCAGGCCCAAAAGGGGCACCGCTAAATTCAGAAATAAAGAAAAATTGTTTTTTTTAAAAAGATTTTTATTAACAAACATGTAAAATGCACAAACACAAAAATTAGACATACACCACACTTATACAATGCAGTGCGAACAGAAACTTCCTGTTTTTTATATTAGCAATCATCAATCGATACCGCTCACCTTATATTATTCCCCCTTCTATTGTATTTCATTTAGATTTCACCATTCTTAACCCTCTTATTTTACTCATAATTATTATTTTGAGTGTTGCTATATTCTTTCATTGATTTTTGTTTCTTTCCTCCATCCACCTATACCTCGCATGCACGGACAAATGGCTCCGCGTGCCACCTGTGGCACACGTGCCATAGGTTCGCCCTCAGAGGTAAAGGTGGTTGGAGGAAAGAAACAAAGGTCAATGAAAGAAATTGACAAAGTCCAAAATAGACGTTAAGGAGGATTATTAGGTATATATACACGTAAGAGCATTTAAAGTTATTAGAGGTAATTAGCCAATGTATCAGACAGATAAGTAAAAGATAATGAAATAAGAGGGTTAAAAAACGGTGAAACTGAAGTGAAACATAATTAGAAGGAGAAACAACACACGGGGGATTGTGAAACTGCTATAAGAAGGAACACGAAGTTCCAATGTATTGTGTAAATGTAGTCTTAAGTTTTGCCTTTCCTATGTTTGAAAATAAAAAAAAAACAATTTAAACAAAAAGGGGGGGGAGAAAGAAAAAAAACCAATGAAGATTTGTTCAGTATGTACAAAGGAGGGGGGGGGGGGGAAACCAAGATTTGACATTGCTAGGGCACCAGTCAGAAGTGGCATTGTGCCGGTTCACACTGGTTTGCACTAACTGGTACGTAGTAGCAGCAGCAGACGGCTCCGCCCGTCCACCCACCCACCCAAACGTCGTCAAGACCTTCTGCACATGTACAGAAACTTCTGCACATGCCCAGAAGTGCTGTGTGCGAGCGAAGCAATCAGGCGCGCGCGTGTACCCGCTACCGAACCGATAGTGAGGAAAAGAGGATGCCATTATTACTGGCACCAGTGAGCCTTAATCTGCCACTGGTTGGCATCTTCACATTTTTCCTTCTTCACGTGCTAACCAATGTTTGGAGCTGGGAGATGTTCTTGCAACCCATCACCTAAGTCTTTGGGCCCCCTTTGCCCCAAAATAGGGCCACTGATTCATTGGTAAGGCCACACTTGGAATACGGCATTCAGTTTTGGTTGCCACGGGGTAGAAAAGATGTGGAGACTCTAGAAAGAGTGCAGAGAAGAGCAACAAAGAGGATGAGGGGACTGGAGGCTAAAACATATGAAGAACAGTTGCAGGAACTGGGCATGGCTAGTTTAATAGAAAGAAGGACTAGGGGAGACATGATAGCAGCCTTCCAATATCTCAAGGGTTTCCACAAAGAAGAGGGAGTCAAACTATTCTCCAAGGCACCTGAGTGCTGAACAAGAAGCAATGGATGGAAACTAATCAAGGAGAGAAGCAACTTAGAACTGAGGAGAAATTTCCTGACAGGGAGAACAATCAATCAGTGGAACAGAAGTTGCCCTCCAGAAGTTGTGAATGCCTCAACAACACTGCAAGTCTTTAAGAAGATGTTGGATAGCCATTTGTCTGAAATGGTATAGACAGGGGGGTTGGACTAGAACAGTGTTTTTCAACCTTTTTTGTGCAAAGGCACACTTTTTTCATGAAAAAAATCACGAGGCACACCACCATTAGAAAATGTTAAAAAAATTTAACTCTGTGCCTATATTGACTATATATAAAGTAATTTTCCCACGGCACACCTTACACTATGTCACGGCACACTAATGTGCCGCGGCACAGTGGTTGAAAAACACTGGACTAGAAGACCTCCAAGGTCCCTTCCAACTCAAGAGCCAAGGTGGCGCAGTGGTTAAATGCAGCACTGCAGGCTACTGCTAGATCGCAGGTCAGCGGTTCAAATCTCACCGGCTCAGGGTTGACTCAGCCTTCCATCCTTCGGAGGTTTGATTTTTTTTAAAAAAACTTTTTTGTTAGGTGTTTGAAAGGAGGGAGGGAGGGGAAGGGAAGGGGAGGGAAGAAGAGAGAGAGAGAGGAAAGGAAGAGAGGGAGGAGGAAGGAAGGGGGAGAGAGAAGGGAGGAAAGGAGAAAGAGGGTGGAAAGAAAGGAAGGAGAGAGAGAGAGAAGGGAGGGAAGGAAGGAAGGGAAGAGGGAGGGAGGGGGAGAGAAGGAGGAAGAGAGAGGAAAGGAAGGGAGGGAGGGAGGAGGGAGGAAGGGAGAAAGAGGAGGAAAGGAAGGAAGGAGAGAGAGGGGGAAGGGAGGGAAGGAAGGGAGGAGGGAGGAAGAAGAAATCTGTCTCTCATCTATTCTATCTATTATCTATGTATTATCTGTCTGACTGTTTGCCTGTCTCTCTTTCTCTCTATCATCTATCTATCATGTCTCATATCTATGTCTATCTCAGTGTCTCAATCTCTCACTGTTTCTGTCCTTCTCTCCCAACTTTGTCTGTCTGTGTCTGTCTGTCTGTCTGTCTGTCTGTGTCTGTCTGTCTATCTATCTATCTATCTATCTATCTATCTATCTATCTATCTATCTATCTATCTATCTATCTATCTATCTATCAATATATCTATCTATCTATCTATCTGAATGCAGTATTGCAGGCTTACTCTGCCCAATGCCAGCAGTTTGATTCTGACCGGTTCATGGTTGACTCAGCCTTCCAGCCTTCCAAGGTGGGTAAAACGAGGACCCAGATTGTTGGGGGGGGGGGCAAGAGGCTGACTCTGTAAGTCGCCTAGAGGGGGCTGTAAATAAAGCACTGTAAAGTGGCATATACGTCTAAGTGTTTATTGCTATTGACTTCCATTGAAATCAGTCCTCCCACCTGGTCCCAAGCTACACGTACAGACACTCCTTCAACGTACCAATAACTCACTCCTGCATGCATGCATTCTCACGTTCAGGAAATTCACCCCGGTTCAATGGGGAATCGAATGACTTTTCAGGAAGCTGCTTGTTAATGGCAGTTGAGACTGAATTCTTAGCGGTGGCCACGGAGAGCACTTCGGCTATTATGATCCCAGGGCATCCTTTCACTCTCGCAATAATTCTCCCCGGCGTTTGCCAATTTTAAGCTTCTTATTTCAGGCTTCCCAAATGATCTCAGCTTCCTGCGTTTTCCAGCATGTTTTTGGCCAGTTGTCCTCCATGACACTGGGAAGGATGAAAAGACTTCGCTGGGGGGGGGGGGGAGACCAAGATCTTCAGGGACCTTTATAGAATAAGAGAGTTGGAAGGGACCTTGGAGGTCTTCTAGTCCAACCCCCTGCTTAGGCAGGAAACCCTACACCACTTCAGGACAAATGGTTATCCAATCCCTTCTTTAAAACTTCCAGTGTTGGAGCATTCACAACTTATGGAGGCAAGTTGTTCCACTGATTAATTGTTCTCATTCTCAGGAAATTTCTCCTCAGTTCTAAGTTGCTTCTCTCCTTGATTAGTTTCCACCCATTGCTTCTTGTTCTACCCTCAGATGCCTTGGAGAATAGCTTGACTCCCTCTTCTTTGTGGCAGCCCTGAGATATTGGAAGACTGCTATCATGTCTCCCCTAGTCCTCCTTTTCATTAAACTTCATTAAACGTTAGACATTGGGTGGACTCTCCATGAATAAGGACTCCCCAAAGCCAACTGCCAGCCAGACCTACTGGCAACTTAACTCCTCCAGGTTTTCATCACAAAGGGCTTCATTTCCAGCAAAGGAAGCTTGTAGAGTCATTAAGGAGTGATATCAGGGCTCAAATGTCCTGACATTGTATGTGTGTGTATATATATATATCCTGAATGACCCGTTGGCGATACTGACCATCAGAGAACCTCTTGCTAGCTGGAAGGGACCAATCATGCTCTTCGGGGAAGCGATTGGCAAAGGGCGAAGGTGATACAGACGGCACCCAAAAAAATTCCCAGCAAATTTTGTTCCTTTCTTTGGATCTTGGAGTCTTAGTGGACAACCAGCTAAACATAAGGGAAGAATGTCCAGCAGCAGCCCAAAAAGCCGATGCAATCCTAAGTTGCATTAACAAAGGGATACAATCAAGATCAAGGGAGGTACTAATACCACTCTATAAAGCCCTAGTAAGACCACACCTAGAATATTGCATCTAGTTTTGGTCACCACACCAGAGGTGGGTTCCTACCAGTTCGTACCAGTTCGGTAGAACCGGTTCGTCAAATCTACCGAACCGGTTAGAAGAGGTTCCACCAGTGGACCCGGAAAGCAGGCCACACCTACAGAAGAGATTCCAAAATTCCAAAAGAGTTCAGCATCCAGTTTTGGTCACCACACTATCAAAAAGATGTTGAGACTCTGGAAAGAGTGCAGAGAGGAGCAACAAAGAGGATTAGGGGACTGAGGGCTAAAACATACGATGAACAGTTGCAGGAACTGGGCATGGCTAGTCTAGTGAAGAGATGGACCAGGGAGACAGGATAGCAGCCTTCCAGTTTTTGAGGGGCTGCCACAGAGAGGACGGGGGTCAAGCTATTCTCCAAAGCATGTGAAGGACAGACGAATAATGGATGGAAACTGACCAAGGAGAGATTCAACCTGGAAATAAGGAGAAAATTTCTGAGAACAATCAACCGATGGAACAGAAGTTGCCTTCAGAAGTTGTGGGAGCTTCATCCCTGGAGGCTTCCAAGAAGGGATTGGATTGCCATCTGTCAGAAATGGTGTAGGGTCTCCTAATTGGGTGGGGGGTGGACTAGATGACCTACAAGGTCCCTTCCGACTCTGTTAATCTGTTAATCTATCTACATTTATCTATTCCACTATATCTATCTCTCTATCTCTATTATCTATATGAAGAACCGTTGCAGGAACTGGGCCTGGCTAGTCTACTGCAGAGAAGGACCAGGGGAGACAGGATAGCATCTTCCAATATTTGAGGGGCTGCCACAGAGAGGAGTGGGGTTCAAGCTATTCTCCAAAGCACCCGAAGGCCAGACAAGGAACAATGGATGGAAACTGACCAAGGAGAGATTCAACCTGGAAATAAGGAGGAATTTCCTGACAGTGAGAGCAATCAACCCATGGAGCAGAAGTTGCCTTCGGAAGTTGTGGGAGCTTCATCACTGGAGACTTTCAAGAAGAGACTGGACTGCCACTTGTCAGAAACAATGTAGGGTCTCCTACTTGAGGTGGTGGAGTAGATGACCTCTAAGGTCCCTTCCAACTCTGATAATCTGTTAAATCTTCTCTAAAAACACCCTTCAACAGAGAGTTGGAGGACGCAAAGAGAGTCCCTGAGAGGCAAGCTCCTTCCCAGCTCCAGAAGAAACTCACTGAGCCAGGAATCTGAAAGTCTGCTTACTCTGAAGAATAAATCCTGCGTACGTAAAGTGGAACCCCTACCAAACGCTGTTCTCTCGCCAGCCAAGGGACTCTCTTCGTGCTCTTGGCAAGCCGACTGCATTGCGTTGAGGCAATTCCTTAATGCCGAAACCGACCAAGAAACACCAACAAACGAAAAAGACCAGGAAAAGAAGAAAATAAAGCTTGCTTCTGGGCATCTGGAAACGGTTGGCGGGAGGGAGCGCAGCAGCGTCCTCTGGAAAGGAAGGGCCCTCACTGCAGGAAATCTTGACTCCAGTGGGGACATAAAGAGCCACAAGACGGGATGGTCCAGAAAGTGGCAGGGAGCAAACATCTCCCACTGTGGTGGAGAAGGATGTTCCAAGGGCTCCATCCAAGTACACCCACATGGGAAGGGAGAGGGGAAGAGGGAAGAGGGAAGGAAATAGGAAAGGAAGTAGAGAAGGAGGAAGGAAGGGAAGAAGTAAGGGGAAAGGCGGAAGAGGAGGAAAGGAAAGGAGGAAGAAGGGAAAGGGAAAGGAAGGGAGGAAGAGGAGGAAAGGAAAGGAGGAAGAAGGGAAGGGAAAGGGAAGGGAAGGAGGAAGAAAGAGAGGGAAGGGAAAGGAAAGGAAAGAAGGGAAAGAAAGGATAAGGAGAAAGGAAAGGAAAGGAGGAAGAAGGGAAAGGAGAGGAAAGGAGAAGGGAAAGGAAGGAAAGGAGGAAGAAGGGAAGGGAAAGGAGGAAGAAGGGAACAGAAAGGAAAGAGGAAGAAGGAAGGGAACAGAAAGGAAAAGAGGAAGAAGGGAAAGGGAAACGAGAGGAAAGGAGAAGGGAAAGGAAGGAAAGAAGGAAGATGGGAAGGGAAAGAAGAGAAAGGAAGGAAAGGAGGAAGAAGGGGAAGGGAAAGGAAAGAAGGGAAAGGAAGGGAAGGAAAAGGAAGGAGAAGTGAAAGGAAAGAAAGGAAAGGAGGAAGAAGGAAAGGAAAGGAAAGGAGAAGGGAATTCACCCAGCTGGATTTCATGCCATTCCAGTATTTCACCTGAGGGGCTGCCACAAAGAAGAGGGAGTCAAGCTATTCTCCAAAGCACCTGAGGGCAGAACAAGAAGCAATGAATGGAAACTAATCAAGGAGAGAAGCAACTTAGAACTGAGGAGAAATTTCCTGACAGTGAGAACAATTAATGAGTGGAACAGAAGTTGCCTCCAGAAGTTGTGGATGCTCCGACACTGGAAGTCTTTAAAAAGACATTTTGATAACAATTTGTCTGAAGTGGTCCAGGGTTTCCTGCCTAAGCAGGGGGTTGGACTAGAAGACCTCCAAGGTCCCTTCCAACTCTGCTATTCTATTCTATTCTTCTCTCCTCTCCTCCTCTTCTTCTCCTTCTCCTCTCTCCTCTTATCATCTCATCATCTCATCTTATCTTCCACAAAGAAGAGGGAGTCAACCTATTCTCCAAAGCACCTGAGGGTAGGACAAGAAGCAATGGGTGGAAACTAACCAAGGAGAGGCTTGCCACCAGTTGTGGGTCCTCCATCACTGGAGGTTTTTCAGCCACCTGTCTGAAATGATATAGGATCTCCTACTTGAGCAGGGGGTAGGACTAGAAGACCTCCAAGGTCCCTTTCGGCACTATTCGGATTGATTGATGCCTAAAGTGGAACTAGAACTCAGAGTCTCCTGGTGATTGGCCCAAAACCACCCAGCTGGCTTCCATGCCTAAGGCAGGGCTGGTGATTGGCTCAGCCACTCAGCACCGTTTTCATGCCTTAGGTGGGACTAGAACTTACAGTCTCCTGGTGACTGATCCAAAGTCACCCAACCTCCTTTTGTGCTCAAGGCAGAACTAGAACTCCCGCTCTCCCGCTTGCTAGCCTGACGCCTGAACCGCTGGACCTAAGTGCCTTCTTTGACCCAGATTAGAGGGGAAATAAGGGCCCATGTTGCTAAGCATCAGATTTCAGGAGTTAAAACACACACAGACTCACACACCGCATCTGTTTATCCACATGGCATTTCAGTAAAAAAAACAAAACCTTTTTACTGTGGATCAAAATGCATATTTATATTGTTGTTTCCAGGGCAGCCCTGTGAGCCAGATCCGGACCTTGGGCCTTGAGTTTGACACCCCTGCCATATACAGTACCATTGCAAAGAAATAGTTGTGCAATCTCTTCTTTAAAATGTCCAGGGTTGGAGCATTCACAACTTCTGGAGGCAAGTTGTTCCACTGATTGATTGTTGTCACTGTCAGGAAATTTTCTCCTCAGTTCTAAGTTGCTTCTCTCCTTGATTAGTTTCCACCCATTGCTTCTTGTCCTGCCCTCAGGTGCCTTGGAGAATAGCTTGACTCCCTCTTCTTTGTGGCAACCCCCCAAGTGAAATACTGGAATGGCATGAAATCCAGCTGGGTGAATTCCCTTCTCCTTTCCTTTCCTTTCCCTTCTTCCTCCTTTCCTTTCCTTCCTTTCACTTCTCCTTCCTTTTCCTTCCCTTCCTTTCCCTTCTTTCCTTTCCCCTCCCTTCTTCTTCCTTTTCTTTCCCTTCCCTTCTTCCTCCTTTCCTTCCTTTCCCTTCTCCTTTCCTTTCCTTTCCCTTCTTCCTCCTTCCCTTCCCTTCTTCCTCCTTTCCCTTCCCTTCTTCCTCCTTTCCCTTCATTTCCCTTCTCCTTTCCTCTCCTTTCCCTTCTTTCTCCTTTCCCTTCCTTTCCCTTCTTCCTCCTTTCCTTTCCTTTCTTTCCCTTCTTTCCTTTCCTTTCCTTTCCTTTCCCTTCCCTCCCCTTCTTCCTCCTTCCCTTCCCTTTCCCTTCCCTTTTTCCTCCTAAGTTGCTTCTCTCCTTGATTAGTTTCCACCCATTGCTTCTTGTCCTGCCCTCAGGTGCTTTGGAGAATAGCTTGACTCCCTCTTCTTTGTGGCAACCCCTGAGATATTGGAACAATGCTATCATGTCTCCCCTAGTCCTTCTTTTCATTAAACTAGACATACCCAGTTCCTGCAACCGTTCTTCATATGTTTTAGCCTCCAGCCCCCTAATCCTCTTTGTTGCTCTTCTCTGCCCTCTTTCTAGAGTCTCCACATCTTTTCTACATTTTGGTGACCAAAACTGGATGCAGGATTCCAAGTGTGGCCTTACCAAGGCATTATAAAAGTGGTATTAACCCTTCACGTGATCTTGATTCTCTCCCTCTGTTTATGCAGCCTAGAACTGTGTTGGCTTTTTTGGCAGCTGCTGCCCACGGCTGGCTCACATCAAAATGGCTCATATTTAAGAAGACAATCGTCGCAAACAAGACACCCCAATTTCCTACCAACCAGGGATGAGCCCCAGTGGCGAAATTCAACTTTTTTTTGCTACCAGTTCTGTGGGTGTGTCTTGGTGGGCGTGGCATGGCTTGGTGAGCATGACAGGGGAAGGATCCTGCAAAAATCTCCATCCCCAACCCACTCTGGGATGGCATTTGCCACTTCTCCGAAATACTCAAAATTTCCACTACTGGTTCTCCAGAACCTGTCAGAACCTGCCGGATTTCACCCCTGATGAGTCCCCAAATCCCCAGCGTCCCAGACCCTGCAGACCCCCACCCCAATTCCTAAAAACTGACCCCTGGAGTTCCCGTTGAAGGTGAGAAGAGAGAGCTTCGAGCTGCTAGCACGAACCCTCCGAAAGTTGGGAAGCTAAGACCCCTCCTCAATTGCCCCTTGGAAACCCACAACAGCCCAGATGTTTGGCGGCGTTTGGGGTGCGCCCAGCCCTGTTTGAGTCTCAAAGGGGGAGGACCTGCCTCGTCCGCTCCCCCTCCATCCTTCAGTTCCCTTGTGTTTATCCCAGAGCTGCGAGCGGTGGCGTCCAGCATCTCTGGGGAAGGTGTGGTCCTGTCTCAAGAGTCTATAAAGAGGAACCGGGGCTGGTGGGGGGGGGGGAGGAGAGAGGGATGGGCCGGGAGGGGAGGGAGGGAGACCCCAGCTTCCAATAAGCCCTGGGTCTCTTCTACCCCGAGCGGCCTGGCGCTTGGGCCGCGCTCCAGCCGTGCCAGACGCCAGGGCTGCTGTGGCGGGTGATGGGAGAGGTCAGCAGATGGCTTTTACAACGATCTTATCGCGGCCCCAGGAATAGCCAACATTTCCTCTCTCTGGGGCGACGCTGCGAATACAATGAAAGCGAAGCTGCGGAGGGAGGGAGGGAGGGGCAGGCAGCGCGCCAGGCCTCCCCCCCTCCTCCCTCGCCCCACCGCCGTTCCCACCGCTGCGTCTTCTTTGGCTGGCCCACCTGCCCGCCTTTGGTGGAGGGGGACGGGCGTCGTTTTCTCTTTTTTCTCTTTTTCTTTCTCTCTCTCTCTCTCTTTTTCTTTCATTCACATCCCCCCTCTCCTTCACTTTCTGTCTTTCTTTTTATCTCTCTTCTCTCTTTTTGTTTCTCTCTTTTCTTTTTCTCTTTCTCTCTTTTCTCCCTCTCTTTCTCTTTTTCTCTTTTTTTCCATCTCTCTTTCTATTTCTCTATTTCTCTTTCTTTCTCTCCCCCTCTCTCCTTCTCCTTCTTTTTCTTTCGGTCTTTCTTTTTATCCCTCTCTGTCTTCTCTCTCTTTATTTTTCTCTTTTCTTTTTCTCTATTTCTCTCTTTTCTCTCTCTCTCTCTCTCTTTCTTTCATTCTCTTCCCCCTCTCTCGTTCTCCTTCACTTTCTGTCTTTCTTTTTATCTCTCTTCTCTCTTTTTTTCTCTTTTCTTTTTCTCTTTCTCTCTTTTTTCCCTCTCTCTTTTTCTCTTTTTTCTATCTCTCATTCTATTTCTCTATTTCTCTTTCTTTCTTTCTCTCCCCCTCTCTCCTTCTCCTTCTCTTTCTAACCGTCTTTCTTTCTCTCTTTCTCTTCTCTCTTTTTGTTCCTCTCTTTTCTTTCTCTCTCTCTCTTTTCTCCCTCTCTTTTTCTTTTTCTCTTTTTTATCTCTCTTTATTTCTCTTTTTTCTTTCTTTCTCTCCCCCTCTCTCATTCTCCTCTTTCTTTCAGTCTTTCTTTATATCCCTCTCTCTCTTCACTCTCTTTTTGTTTCTTTTCTTTTTCTCTTTCTCTTTTTTCTCCCTCTCTTTTTCTTTCTCTTTTTTCCATATCTTTATTTCTCTGTCTTTCTTTCTCTCCCCCTCTCTTGCTCTCTTTCTCTTTCTTACCGTCTTTTTTCCCTCTTTCTCTTCTCTTTTTGTTTCTCTCTTTTCTTTTTCTCTCTTTCTTTTATCCCTCTTTCCTTCTTACTCTTTTTTCTATCTCTCCTTTCTGTTTCTCTCTCATTCTTTCCTCTCTTTCTGTTTCACTCCATTTCTTTCTCTCTCTCTCTCTGTGTCTCTGTTTCTCCCTTTCTCTCCCATTGTTTCTCTCTTTTTCTCTGTTCTCTCTTCCCCTCCCCTCCTCCTCCTCCTCTCTCTCTCTCTCTCTCTCTCTCCCTCTCCCTCTCTCTCTCTCTCTCCCTCCCCTTGGTACTCTCTGACCTCTGTGGCTTCCATGAAGACATTTCATTACCCAGCTAGGTAACCTCGTCAATGCCTAATGATATTCCCTGATGGTATTACCTAGTTAGGTAATGAAACGTCTTGCAAGCAAACAGCCCAGCTGGAGAGCACCAAGGAGCTCTCATTTCAATCCTGAGCTACAAAACATTCTCCTTTATTGGAACACACACAGAGGATCTCAGGAAGCCAGAGGCTCAGGCTGTGTGTCTCTCTCACATCCAGATTTTGCAGGTTGAAAAAGCGGAGGTCCCCCCCGCCCCCCGCCGCCCTTGCGAGGTGGAACGAGGGCAAGTTATGCCACTCCTGTTTTACCAAAAGACTTTAAATCCGCATGAAGCCTTCTTGGGTCTGTAAGGCTTGCCCTCTGCCACGTTTGTTTACTTAGGCATCGATCTGGCTGCTCAGCTCTGAGAAGCTGACTTAGGAAAACAAACAAAGCCACAATCATCCGAGGGTAAACAACGCATCTGATTAAAGCTTGGTAAACAATGACATGGCAATCAGAGCTAGAATGCCTTTGCCCGAGTCCCTGAGTTGGCAGGAGCTAAAATGGGTTCGTTCAGGAGCTGCTGATCCTTGTCTCTTCCCCTCCCGATCACTGCCAATCTTGACCTTCCTCCTGTAGATTTAGGGGGAAATAACTAACAGATGCGCTGATGATGTTACTTAGTTTGGTATTGAAATGTCTGTAAGAAAACCACAAACCTGAATGAACTTGACTTCTTTGGCTGGCCCACCTGCCCGCATTTGGTGAAGGGGGGGGCATCGTTTTCTCTCTCTTCTATTCTTTTCTTTCTTTCCTTCTTTTTCTTTCTTTCTCTTTTTTTCTTTTCCTCTGTCTCATTTGCTTTCTTTCTTTCCATCTTTCTTTCTCTCTCTCTTCTCTCTTTTTCTTTCTCTTTTCTTCCCCCCTTCTCTTTTATCCCTCTCTTTCTCCTTCTGTTCTTCCTCTTTTTTCTGTCTCTCCCTTTTTCTGTTTCTCTCTCCCAATCTTTCTTCCCTTACTTTCAGTCTTTCTCTTTCTTTCTTTCTCTCTCTCCCTCTTTCTTTCTTCCTCTTTCTCCTTACTTCTCTCTCTCTCTGTCTCTCCATTTCTCCCTTTCTCTCCCACTGTTCCTTGCTCTCTGTGTTCTCTCTTCCCCTCTCTTTCTCCTCCTCCTCCTCCTCCTCCTCGTTCTTCTTCTTCTTCTTCTTCTTCTCCTTCTCCTTCTCCTTCTCCTTCTGCTTCTCCTTCTCCTTCTCCTTCTCCTTCTCCTTCTCCTTCTCCTTCTCCTTCTCCTTCTCCTTCTCCTTCTCCTTCTCCTTCTCCTTCTCCTTCTCCTTCTCCTTCTCCTTCTCCTTCTCCTTCTCCTTCTCCTTCTCCTTCTCCTTCTCCTTCTCCTTCTCCTTCTCCTTCTCCTTCTTCTTCTTCTTCTTCTTCTTCTTCTTCTTCTCCTCCTCCTCCTCCTCTCTGCAAACCCCATTGCCTTATAGCACTGATTACCTAATTGGATAATGAAATATCTGGGGAAAAATCAAACTCGAAGAGCACCAAAAACCTCACAGTCCTCCTTCTCCTCTTCTACTACTGATTGTATTACCTAGTGTGGTAATAAAAGATCGGCAACAAAACCACCAAGCTCAGCGAACACCAAGGACCCCACGGTTCAACCCTGATCTACCAATATTCTGTTCAGCTGAAGTAGGTCAAAACTCGCTTTAACAACGGTTCCTGCTTAGCAAAGGAAAACATGGGTTCAATTATGGCCGTAAGTCGAGGACTAACTGTAATTCTGACTCTTATATCCCATCTGAATGCGAATTTTTCGGTGGCGTGTTCTGACATTTTGCCTCCCACCCCCCACCCACCTCGTTCCCGTAGTCAGTTTCCCAGGCGCTTGGGATGGAGTTCGCCCTGTCTTAGCAGTAGTGTTGCCACATCTGGCAACCTTGCTTTCTAGACCATAAGGGCTGGGACAGATGTTTTCCACTGCCTGATACTGAGTGTGTGTTGAGGCAGGAAATCTGAGCATGTGGTAATTCGACTGTGGGTGAGAACAATTGTGTGGGGCCCGATTGTGGCAATAAGGATCTCATTCCCCCCAATCCCACCCCCTCTAGCCCAGTGTTTCTCAACCTTGGAGACTTGAAGTCCTGTGGACTTCAACTCCCAGAATTCCCCAGCCAGCACAGCTGTGCTGGCTGGGGAATTCTGGGAGTTGAAGTCCACAGGACTTCAAGTCTCCAAGGTTGACAAAAACACTGCTCTAGCCCTCTTCTTTTTTCATATTGTCACCAAAAAAGTTGTCCCATCCGTAGTGAGAATGGCCATCCCGCTTCGTTGGGGAGGCTGTATGGCTGCCAATTTGAACGGTTCGAATTGCAGCGATGGAAAGGCAAGAGAAGGGGAGTTCTAGTCCCGCCTTAGGCATGGAAACTAGCTGAATGACTTTGGGCCAATCACCAGGAGACTGGGAGTTCTATTCCCGCCTTAGGTATGAAAGGCACTAGGTGTCTTTGGACCAATCACCAGGAGACTGTGAGTTCTAGTCCTGCCTTAGCCATGAAAGGCACTGGGTGACTTTGGACCAATCACCAGGAGATAGTGAATTCTAGTCTTGCCTTAACAGGAAAGTGTTTATGTGACTGGGCCAATAACTAGGAGACAGTGAGTTCGAGTTCTGCCTTAGGCATGGAAACCAGCTGAATGACTTTGGGCCAATCACCAGGAGACTGTGAGTTCTAGTCCTGCCTTAGGTATGAAAGGCACTAGGTGTCTTTGGACCAATCACCAGGAGACTGTGAATTCTAGTCCCGCCTAAGGCATGAAAGGCACTGGGTGACTTTGGACCAATCACCAGGAGACTGTGAATTCTAGTCCCGCCTTAGGCATGAAAGGCACTGGGTGACTTTGGACCAATCACCAGGAGACTGTGAATTCTAGTCCCGCCTTAGGCATGGAAACCAGCTGAATGACTTTGGGCCAATCACCAGGAGGCTGTGAATTCTAGTCCCGCCTTAGGCATGAAAAGCACTGGGTGACTTTGGACCAATCACCAGGAGACTGTGAGTTCTAGTCCCGCCTTAGCCATGAAAGCCATTGGGTGACTTTGGACCAATCACCAGGAGATAGTGAATTCTAGTCTTGCCTTAACAGGAAAGTGTTTATGTGACTGGGCCAATCACTAGGAGACAGTGAGTTCGAGTTCTGCCTTAGGAATGAAAGCCAGCTGGTTGACTTTGGGCCAATCGCCAGGAGACCATGAGTTCTAGTCCTCTCTCTAGAATGAAAGCTGCTTGAGTCACTTGGAACCATTCTCAGCCGAAGAGTGGTTGTGGAGGAAAAAAGGAGGACGATGGCATATTAGGTATGTTCACACCTCGAGTTACTTATAAAGTAATACAATTTGGATTAAAATCTAACAAATGAATTAAATTAAATAAAAGATTAAGTTATGCCAAAGGTTGGCATTGACTTGCAAGGTGGTGTCTTAAATTTACAATGCATCAACCTAACAACTAGGAAACTAATCCAGATATGGATATTGTTTGTTATTGTGGCCCAGCAAGTGCCGTTGGAGCTGCCACCAGACTCCGACAGCGAGGGGCCCTTTGAGTCGGCTCTGGAGGAGGTGAAGGACCCTGGACAGGGTTCCGACTCCGAGCAGGGCGCAGAGAGACTGGTTGGCCACCAGGCGGCGCCTGAGCCTTGGACCAGTGGGGAGGAGACAAGGGAGAGTGATCCAGAAGCCAGCAGTGAGTTGTTCCTGGATGCACGCCATCGAAGAGCTACTAGGCGTCAGGAGCAATTACGCAATTACAGGAGGTAATTGCGCTCAGCTGGTGGTCATTAGGTTCCTCTCCAGACTATAAAAAAGACTGCTTGTGACACACCCTTCTTGCAGAAGTCAACGCATTGACTAAAGAGAACGTAACTAACTTGGCAGGCTGGATTGCTGCCAAGGTTTGTCTGAGTTGCTGCCAAGGTCCTTATCTGTTTGTTTGCTTGGCTTTCAGCCACCGAGATTCTAGTCTTGTTATTAAAGGACATTCTAATTAAGCTCGTCTCAGCTTTCGTTACTGGACGGAGGAGCGGGTCAGAACAGTTTGTTAAGGGGATCTAACACCACCCAGAAATACTCGGAGTGAAAGGAAGACAGGAAAGTATTTATTTTGTTAATTCATTGCTTCTTTTATTTTTTTGATGTTCATTTCTATTATGGTTTGTAACTGAATCCGGTCTTGTTTACTGATACCAATGGGGACCAGCAACTCAGTCGTTAAGCAGCGGTCACTAAGTGAAACCACAGCTGTGTTCCTGATGTGACATCAGCTTCTCAGACCTGCAAAGGTGGTCCATCCGAGGATTGGTGGGGAAGCTACCTTTTCATCGCTCTCGTAACTGCGAATGGTCGCTAAACGAAGCATTCCCTACCCGAGGATGACTTTCGCTGCATTTTGATTGTCCACCACTTTGTGTTTTCTTTTAAAAATAATAGGACGTGATTGACACTTAGTTGAAATAAACAACCAACATGCATGAAACAAGGACATGGTTAAAAAACACACCCATTTTTAAAATTCCGTGGCCCTGCCTAGTTGTGCCCTTGAAATTACGCACAAGACTTTACTTTTAATTGTGTTAATCATCTGTGAGAATGTGAACTATTAACGCCCGAGCTAACTTGATGTTCTAATAAAACATTGAAATGAAATGAAATCAGATGTAAGATTTTGCACCAAGCCGCTGGTTCCAATTTCTTAATCCTTCTGTTTTGAATATGTCATCCAAGTAGGACGATAGTCCATAGTCCCTGTCCCCCCCAAATTTATTATTTATTAATTATGGTCTGTCCGCTTCAGAGGCCTTAAGCTTCTGCTTAATTGCACCAGGTAAAACAAAATAGGTCCCAAATTCCAATTGATAGGCGAAATCCTTCACTTACAAACCTCAATTGGCATTTCCATTGCTAAGCAAGGCGGCTTTTTAAGCGAGTCACACTCAATTTTATGATATATGTATCACGTGTGTTAAGCAAATCACCACAGTTGTTAAATGAATCACACGGTCATTAAGTGAATCCAGCTTTCCCCATTGTCTTTGCTTATGGTGCAGTGGTTAGAGGGCAGTACTGCAGGCTACTTCTGCTGACGGGCAGCTGCCTGCAATTTGGCAGTTCAAATCTCACCAGGCTGAAGGTTGACTCAGCCTTCCGTCCTTCCGAGGTGGGTTAAATGAAGACCCCAGATTGTTGGGGGCAAGAGGCTGTGTAAACTGGTTAGAGAGGGCTGTAGAGCACTGTAAAGCGGTATATAACTCTAAGTGCTCTATTCTATTCTATTTTTCTATTCTATTTCTCTATTCTATTCTATTTTTCTATTGTATTCTATTTAATTTTTCTATTCTATTTTTCTATTCTATTTTTCTATTCTAGTCTATTTTTCTATTCTATTTTTCTATTGTATTCTATTTTTCTATTGTATTCTATTTTTCTATTCTATTCTTTTTTTCTATTCTATTTTTCTATTCTATTTAATTTTTCTATTGTATTCTAGTCTATTTTTCTATTCTAGTCTATTTTTCTATTCTATTTTTCTATTCTAGTCTATTTTTCTATTCTAATCTATTTTTCTATTCTAGTCTATTTTTCTATTCTAGTCTATTTTTCTATTTTATTTTTCTATTCTATTCTAGTCTATTTTTCTATTCTAGTCTATTTTTCTATTCTAGTCTATTTTTCTATTCTAGTCTATTTTTCTATTCTATTCTATTCTATTTTTCTATTCTATTCTAGTCTATTTTTCTATTCTATTGCCATGGTGGTGCAGTGGTTAGAATGCAGTATTGCAGGCTGACTCTGACGACAGCCAGCAGTTCAATCCTGACCAGCTCTAGTTGACAGCCTTCCATCCTTCCAATGTGGGTAAAATGAGGACCCAAATTGTTGGGGGTAATAGGCTGACTCTGTAAACCGCTTAGAGGGGGCTGTGAACTACTGTGAAGTGGTATATAAGTCTAAATGTTTTATTCTATCTTCTATTCTATTCTATTTTTCTATTCTATTTTTCTATTCTATTCTATTTTTCTATTCTATTCTATTCTATTCTATTTTTCTATTCTATTTTTCTATTCTAGTCTATTTTTCTATTCTATTCTATTTTTTTATTCTAGTTTATTATTCTATTCTATTGCCATGGTGGCGCAGTGGTTAGAATGCAGTATTGCAGGCTGACTCTGACCACAGCCAGCAGTTCAATCCTGACCGGCTCTACTTGACTCAGCCTTCCATCCTTCCAACGTGGGTAAAATGAGGACCCAAATTGTTGCGGGAAGGATGGATGACTCTGTAAACCGCTTCGAGAGGCTTGTAAAGCCCTGTGAAGCAGTATATAAGTCTAAGCGCTATTTCTGTTAGCAGAAGCTGTCTGGGGAAGGTCACAAATGTGACCATTGTAAATACACGCCAGTTGCCAAGTGCCTCAAATTTAATCACATTACCATGGGGACTCCGCAATGGTCGTAACTGCGAGGACCGGTCCCAAGTGACTTTTTCCAGTGCCGTTGTAATTTGGAACGGTTGCTAAACGGGCATTTGCAAGTGGAGGACTACCTGTACAGAAACGAAAATAACAGGAATAACAGAATTGGAAGGGACCTTGGAGGTCATCTAGTCCAACCCTCTGCTCAAACAGGAGACCCCTATGCCATTCCGGAGAAATGGCCGACCGGCCTCTTGAAAAAAAACCACAACCTCCAGAGAAGAGAGCAGAATAACAGAGTTGGAAGGGACCTTAGAGGCCTTCTAGTCCAACCCCCTGCTCAAGCAGACTCTGTACCAGAGGTGCCAAACACGAGGTCCGCGGGCCAGATCCACCCTACGGGGTGCCTAGTCCTGGCCTGCAGGGATGCCCTGGAAGCAGCCAGCCCGCGATGCCTCTGCCAGCGAAAGCAGAGCCTCTTCCTAAGCTCCATTTTCTCTGGCAGAGGGCTGCAGGTGGATCCTTCCAGCCTCCCCCCCCCCCGGGCATCACAGGTGGCCCCAACACGAGTGATGTCACTCTGGCCACACCCACCCCGGCCATGCCCCCCCCCGGAGGTCAAACACAACCCTGATGCAGCCCTCAATGAAATCGAGTTTTACACCCCTGTCCCTATCCCAGTGGTGGGTTTCAAAAATTGTTCGAACCTAACTCTGTGGGTGTGGCCTCCTTTGTGGGAGTGGCTTGCCGCCCATGTGACCAGATATGAAGATGCCAACGACACTTGTCAGAACCACCTTAAATTACCTCCCACACAGCACTGGCATGCATGAGAATAGGATGTAAACTTGTTTTTTAAAAGGCATCTTTGGTTTGCGTTAAAACAACTTCAACACACGCAACGTTCTGATTGCACCACAAACGCAGTAGTCATCCTTACCTTCCTCAGAGGCACTGAGTTTTATAAATAGGAGCATGATAGTGTAGAATAATCATATCCAAGGACCAATGGTGGGTTTCAAAAAAAATTGGAAGCTCTTCTGTAGGTGTGGCCTGCTTTCCGGGTCCACTGGTGGAACCTCTTCTAACCGGTTCGGTAGATTTGACGAACCGGTTCTACCGAATAGGTGCGAACTGGTAGAAACCGACCTCTGCCCTATCCCCATTCCAGACAAAGGGTGACTCAGTCTCTCCTTGACAACCTCCAGTGTTGGAGCACCCACAGCTTCCAGACAACCGAAGAGAATTAAGAGTCGGAAAGGACCCCGAAGGTCATCTATCCTAACCCTGTGATCACGCAGGAGACCCTACATCCCAATCCGGACAAATGATTATGAAACACTTACCAAGCAGTGTTTTCATTCTATAGGTTTTGGTTTTCCCTTTTTTCTTCCTTCACTTCGCTCCCTAACTTGACGGAGATGATTACACGCAGGGGCGGTATTCACTTACCTTCCCTAAAAAGTAAAGGTAAAGGTTCCCCTCGCACAGATGTGCTAGCCGTTCCCGACTCTAGGGGGCGGTGCTTGTCTCCGTTTCAAAGCCGAAGAGCCGGGACTGTCCGAAGACGTCTCCGTGGTCATGTGGCCGGTATGACTCTACGCCGAAGGTGCACGGAATGCTGTTCCCTTCCCACCAAAGATGGTGCCTATTTTTCTACTTGCATTTTTTACCTGCTTTCGAACTGCTAGGTTGGCAGAAGCTGGGACAAGTCACGGGAGCTCACTCCATTACGAGGCGCTAGGGATTCAAACCGCCGAACTGCTAACCTTTCGATCGACAAGCTCAGTGTCCTAGCCACTGAGCCATCGAGTCCCTTCCCTACTCATTCGCAAATGTGAGCGCATGTATTCCGCGCATGCGCTTTGGCTTCAAACCGTGCCTAAATGGGATCGCATAGAGCTGGGGAGGCTGGGCGGGTGATTTCCTGTGATTTTCACTACCGGTTTGGGCGAACCGGTCCGAACCGGCTGTATACCAACTCTGAACCCTCCTTTTGGATCAGACTTTTCCTAACTTTCCAGAGGTGGGTTCCTACCAGTAGTAGTTTGAAGGCCTGAGTTGCTGGAACCAGCAACCACACTCTTGAACTGGTTCTCCTCTGAGGCGGCCATCTTGATTTTCAGTTCTGCGCACGCGCAAAACCATTGTAATTGCACAAATGTAATTTTTTTTAGAGTTGTGCACGCACACAGATCTATTTTATTTATTTTATTTTTAATTTTTAAGTATACTTTTTTATTTTCCATTTTCATAACATATAATCACATGTATAGTATTGCATAGCCAATATCCAATTGTATTAAGTAGTAAATACATCAGTTCCTCTTGTCATCAACGCCCAGAAAGATAAAAACCCATTATTAGCTCTTCTGCTCTCCATACACCTCTTTCTTCTACCTCTCTCCTACCTCCTTTCTTCCCTCCATCATCCTTTCCTACTCTACTTCTCCTTCCTTTCTCCTTCTCCTCTCTCTTCATTCCACTCTTCCTTATCCTCCTCATCTCCCCCCCCCCTTACCCTCTCTCCTATCCCTCTCTTCCTATCTTTCTTCTCTCCTCTGTTTCCCACTCTCCCTCTCATTGGTGTATTTCAGATCTATTTTTGTGCAAATGCACACGTGTACAGAGCAGGCGTCAGCCATGCAGCGCACACAAAAAATTTGCGTGCCCCGAACCGGCAATAATGCCGGGACCAACCCATCCCTGCGTCTTTCCGAACATGATGCTACCATTTTCCATGCTTAGGCAACCTTCTCTGGGAAAAAGCCGGGTTGGCGCCTCTCCTCCATGGCTAGGAAGCCCCCTTATCCCACGCTTTTCGGTTCGGAAGAGTTGGTGCCCCACAGGGTGACCGGAGGGATTCTGGCCTTCCCTGTTTTCTAATTTTGCAACCCAAAGAAAGCAGAGAGAGGGAGGGAGGGGAGATATCCTGCTTTTATGCACCCTCCTGGACCTTCAGCTGAGATTAAAATGAGCCGGAGAGGAGCAAGATAAACATTTTCCCATGAAACCGCCTCGGAGGGCCACCGGACCCCCCCAGGCCTCAAATCGGGAACTTTCTATATTTACTTCACCTTGTCCTGCGGTCAGCAGAAATCACGTCGAAAGGAAGTCATGTGCTGATAGAGGGTGGACGACTCTGCGCTCCGGAGGAGAGCGAAGGACCGAAATAATGCAAGACTCGCTTCTGAATCCTTTTGCAATTCTCCTTTTTTCTTCTTCTCCTCCTCCTCCTCCACCTCTTCCTTCTCCTATTTTTCTTCTTCTCTTTCTTCTCACATTGTATCTCCATCTCCTTCCCTTCCCCCCTTCCTTTTATTTCTTCCTCCTTCTTTTCCTTCTCCTTCCCTCCTCCTCCTCCTTCCTCTTCTCCTTCTCCTCTTCTCCTTCTCACTATCTCCATCACCCTTCCTTCTTTTCCTTCTCCTCCTTCTCGCTCTCCCTTCTTCTCCTCCACACTATCACCCTTCCTTCTTCTTCCCCTTTTTCATTCTCTTCCTTCTTGTCCTTCTTCCCACTATCGCTATCGCCCTTCTTTCTCCTTCTCCTTCTTCCCCTTCCCCTTCTCTCCTCCTCCTTCTTCCTCTTCCTCTTATTTCTTCTTCCTCCTCTTCTTCTTCTCCTTCTCGTTCCCTCCTCCTCCTCCTTTTCTTCTTCTCACTATATCCGTCACCCTTCCTTCTGTCCCTTCTCCTCCTCCTCCTCCTCACTATCACCCTTCCTTCTTCTTCCCCTTTTTCATTCTCTTCCTTCTTGTCCTTCTTCCCACTATCTCTATCGCCCTTCTTTCTCCTTCTCCTTCTTCCCCTTCCCCTTCTCTCCTCCTCCTTCTTCCTCTTCCTCTAATTTCTTCCTCCTCCTCTTCTTCTTCTCCTTCTCGTTCCCTCCTCCTCTTCTTCTCACTATATCCGTCACCCTTCCTTCTTTTCCTTCTCCTCCTTTTCACTCTCCATCTCCTTCCCCTTCTCTCCCTCCTCCTCCTCCTCACTATCACCCTTCCTTCTTCTTCCCCTTTTTCATTCTCTTCCTTCTTGTCCTTCTCACTATCTCTATCGCCCTTCTTTCTCCTTCTCCTTCTTCCCCTTCTCTCCTCCTCCTCTTCTTCTTCTCACTATATCCATCACCCTTCCTTCTTTTCCTTCTCCTCCTTCTCACTCTCCATCTCTTTTCCTTCTCCTTCTCTTCCCTCTCCTCCTCCTTCTCACTATCACCATCACTCTTCCTTCTCTTCCTCCTCCTCCTTCCCTTCTTTCTTTGTCCTCCTACGTCTCCTTCCTCTCCTCCATAATTGTCATCATGTCCTACAATCTAAAACAGGTTTTTGAGACTTTCTAGTCCTCAAGGCCTCTTTTAGATGGTTTTAATCAGAGCCACCAGCCATTTCCAATTGCCAATAATCTTCTAAGCCAATCTTCTATTACCACTAAAAAGCCTCATTTAATTTTATTAAAGAAATGTGTGTGCGTGTACATGCAGAGGAGGGGAGGGGAGGAGGAAGAAAAAGTTAACAAAACAATCTCAGTGGAGGTAAATAAAATACAGTTGTGACATTCATACAACATGTTTAATGAGAACACTCACAATTCTAGGATCTCCTGCGTGTCTCCTTTTAACTTCCAGGCTTCCTGTGTAAATTCAGCCTACCAGATTATTTTAAAGTTCATCGTATTGTGTGAATCCATCTGGTAGATGAATTCAGGGGCAAAGCTGTCCAGGTGATCCTCGACTTACGACAGGTCACTTTGTGACCAAAGTTACAGCAGTACTGAAAAAAAAGGACCATTTTTCACACATTATGACCAGCATCCCCGGGGTCACGCGATTTACATCCGGGTGCTTGACTGCTGACTTGCATTTATGACCGTTGCACTATCCCGGGGTCACGTGATTCCCCTTTTGCGACCCTCTGACAAGCCAGGTCCGTGGGGGAGGACCGGTTCACTTAACAACCATGGTAATAATTTAACAACGACAGTGATTCGCTTAACGGCAAGTGTGGCCAGGAAGGTCGTAAAATGGGGCACAGCTCACTGAAGAAATGTCTCACTTAGCGACATAAAATTTAGGCTCCATTGTGGTCGCAAGTCGAGGACTGCCGGTATCTCTACGCAAAGGCACTGCGCCATTCTCCCTCTGGGAAGACTCACTGCAAAAGTTGCCCTTTGGAGAGAGGTGGGATTCAGATGGTTCGTAATGGATGTTAATTTTACATCTGATTCTCCAAATCGGTACTTACAAGCACTGGCTGGCCACGCCCGCCCTGCCTCGCCCCTCCCAGGAGTCTCCACGCAGCCCGTTCATTATGCCAGGTAAGTGCAGGTAACTGCGCAGAGGCTCTGGGAGGGCAAAAAACAGGCATCCCTGTGTCTGGCCTCCGGAGGGCCTCCAGAGCCCGGGGAAGACTGTTTTCGCCCTCCCGGAAGCTCAAGGAAATCTTGGGGAGCCTGAGGAGGGTGAAAAATGGGCCTCCCGGAAGTCCGGAAATGGGTCGGTTTCCTTCCTCTGGAGCCCGAGAAAGGCCTCCAGAGCCTGGGGAAGACAAAAATGCCCCCCTCCCCATGGTGCAGGAGGCCAATTAGGCCATGCCCACCATGGCCATGCCCACCCAGCTACTGGGCCAAGAACGGGTTGCTAAAATAATTTAATTTTAGCTTTTAGAGAATAATAAATCTCTTCCTTCCTCATCCCAAGGATGCTTTTTTTTTCAAGAAGCAACTGGACTTTCCGGTTTTTCTGAGTGGTGCAAAATGGATGCGGAGCCTTCCTGGAACTGTTGGACGGACAGTTCCAAGAAGGCCTTCAACAGTTCCAAGAAGGCGGCCACACCCATTTGGACCACTCAGGTGATCCTGAGGACACAGATAAACCTCCAACCTCAGTGACTCTCAGAGAGAATACTAAGGACCAGACGATTTTAAGGCATATCTCACCAGGAGAGATATCTAGGAGTCTAGGAGTTCAACCGTACGATGAGCGATTAAGGGAAGCAGGCAGAGATGGGTTCCTACCAGTTCAAACCGCTTCTGCTGAACAGGTAGTAACTCAGCCGGACACGTGACGGCACCAGTTCTATCCATCTTTATTTTCTGTTCTGCAGAATGCTCAGAACAATCTTCATTGAAAAAATGCAACCCCCCCCCAAAAAACAAGATGTAATTATTACATACAGACAGCTTCTCACCTTAGAAAGAGGTGTACTACAATTAAAACCCTTGAATGTACTAAAAGAGGAAAAAGCAATTCAAACATGGTTTCAGTACGGGCAGTTACAGGCCAGATGGAAAAAAAGATCAAAAAAATCGGTTTTACGCAAAACGAGGATAATTTACTAAAACAAATTAGAGATCAAAGTCCAATGCATATAAAGAGACTATATAATGCATTAATAGAAATGGATTCGGAAAGAGAATTAGTTAAAAAGACTGTATGATAAAGTGGGCACAAAACTTTGAAGAACCAATAATGTTGGATACCTGGGAGAAGATTTGGGTAAGAAATGTAAAATTTACACAAGCCCCAAATTTGGGAGAGAATTTTTATAAGACGTTTTATAGATGGCATTTAGATCCTAAAAAACTGGCCTCTATGTATCCGAATTTACAACCTAAATGCTGGAGATGTGATTGTCTCGATGCCACATACTATCATATATGATGGACTTGTAAAAAGGTAAAAGCATTTTGGATAAAAAAATATGGTGGATTATGCAAGATGTTCTTAAAAAAAGAAAAAAAATGCAACCCCCACTTTTTTTTAATGGTGTGTGCATGCCAGTCCCAGAGGGGTTCCAGAGATGGGCTGTTTTTCGCAAAAACGGAGGCGTTTTTGCCTTCCTCCCAGCCTCCAGAAGCACTCTGCAGGCTTCAGCAGGGCTCGGGGAAAGGGAAAATGCCCCAGTTTTTGCGAAAAACGCCCCGTTTTCCTCCCATTTTTCGCAAAAACAGGTGGGCGTTTTTGCCTTCCCCAGCCCTGCAGAAGCCTGCAGAGTATTCCTGGGGGCCGGGGAGGTCAAAAACTTCTTTTCTTACTTGGTAGTTTTCAGACGCTCCCTTAGTTCTGCCAACTTTGAAAAGTCAAAACTTTTCACCCCCATTTGAAGGGTCATGTGACTCGTGTGGGCATGAGTGATGTCAAGTTGGCCATGCCCACTCAGTCACATCCCCCCTCCCCATCTAGCCACACCCACCGAACCAGTAGTAAAAAAAATTGAAACCCACCCCTGGAACCAGGTATGTCTAACGCAGTGGTGGGTTTCAAAATTTTGTAGAACCTCTTCTGTAGGTGTGGCCTGCTTTGTGGGAGTGGTTTGCTGGCCATGTGACTGGTGGGAGTGGCTTGCCAGCCATGTGACTGGGTGGGCATGGCCAAGTTGCAAAATGTGGTGAAACTCACTTAACAATGCTCTGGCTTAGCAATCAGAATGTTGGCTCAGGAACTCTGGCATTGAAGTGTGCAAGTCTTAAAGCTGTCAAGTTACAAGACCCTCGCACCCCTAAAACTTTAGAGAAAAAAATCCCAGGAGTGTTCAAACTTGACAGCTTTAAGACTTGTGGACTTCAACTCCCAGAATTCCTCCTCCAGTCACGTTGCTCAGGAACTCTGTCATTGAAGTGTGCAAGTCTTAAAGCTGTCAGGTTACAAGACCCTCGCACCCCTAACCCTTTAGAGAAAAAAAAACAGGGGTGTTCAAACTTGACAGCTTTAAGACTTGTGGACTTCAACTCCCAGAATCTTGATGATGTGCGGACGGGCGGGGAGGAGGGAGATGGAACCGGTTCTAAAAGGCACTGTAGATTTGTGGAACCTTTTCTATAGAAGAGCTTAGAACTGGCAGGAACCCACCCCTAGTCTAACGGCTAGCAGCCAATGGTGCAGTGGTGGGTTGCAGGAGGTACACCCCGGTACGAGCATACCAGAGCCTGCCTGGAGCACCAGGTACCATTCTGGTACAGTGCTCTGGAGGGCCCATCTGCCCACCTGAGCTCCTTACCTGTCCTTTAAGCATTTGGCACTTCCATGCACGCAGCATGGCGCGTACTGCACCAGTGTGACCCTCCGCTGAGCAGCTGGAGCATTGCAAAGGCTTGTGGAGGCGTCGCAGGCAGATATGATGCATGCGTGCACCGTGCGCGTCCATGTGGGTGATGCCGGGCCCGTTCCAACCGTACCAGTTGGAACGGGTTCCGGAACCCACCACTGCAATGGTGGGATCAGCCTGTTCGCTGAACTGCAGAAAAATTTAACTTCGGTTGAACCCATGCAAACCAGCTGAATCCCACCACTGGTGGTGATGCCTATTTTGAGCGACAGGGAGCCGCAGCAGGGATGAAAGAGCCACATGCGGCTCTAAGAGCTGCAGGTTGCTGGCTCCTGGTCTAGGCTATCAAAGAGAAGGATTAGGAGGGAGATGGTAACTGTCTTTCAGTGTTTGAGGAGCTGTCATAGAGAAGAGGGAGTTGATTTATTCTCCATAGCGCCTGACGACAGGTGGCAGCTCCTTAGAAGGAGACCTAACCAGGAACCCCCCCCCCAAATGTCCTGACAATGGGTTCCACCACAATACCGCGAAGCCCTTATCCACGCCGACATAAGCGTGAAGGGCTAATCCGCGCCGTTCGAAGCGCTAAGGAAAAACGCGACCCTACCGCGATGACATAATCGCGGAGGGCAAATCCGCGCCTTCCGAAGCACTCAGTACCCTAAACCTAACCCTAACCCTAACCCTAACCCTAACCCTAACCCTAACCCTAACCCTAAACCTAACCCTAAACCTAACCCTAAACCTAACCCTAAACCTAACCCTAAACCTAACCCTAAACCTAACCCTAAACCTAACCCTAAACCTAACCCTAAACCTAACCCTAAACCTAACCCTAAACCTAACCCTAAACCTAACCCTAACCCTAACCCTAACCCTAAACCTAACCCTAAACTAACCTTAAAGCAAACCCCTAAAGCAAACCCCTAAACCTAATCCTAACCCTTATCTTAATTTAAATCAGCTTTCTGCCGCGGCGCTGTTTTAAAGTGCCCTTCTGTTGCCGCGCTTTTGTCGCGGCGGTGATGACGCGCGGTGATGACGTCGCGGCTTTAGCGACACGATTTTATCACCGCTATTTTGACGAGCGTGGTTTTGTCATGCCACGCTGACAATGAGAACAAATAATGGATGCTCCATCACTGGCGGTTTTGACCACGATGGTATTAAGGTCTCTTTCTCTGCACAGGGGTTGGACTAGAAGACCTCCAAGGTCCCTTCCAGCTCTATGATTCTACTTTTCAGGCTGGGGGTGATGGTGGAGAAGGTTTCGACTGGGAAAAGAGAGTGGTGACTTTGTTTTTAGGTTAAATCTAGACTGGCATTCCCAAAATCAGTTCCAGACATAACATACACACACACATTCACTCGCACACACATCCACACACCCAAACCATAGCGTGCGTGCAATCTCCCACCAAGAGTTTGTTGCACAACCCAGTGCCCTGACTCCAGCCAAGGGAGAGCTTCAGATTTCAAACTTGGAGTGAAAGGGGGGGGGGTTGGATTGTTTGCAAACATCGAGGCTTTGAGAGGAATGCAGAGTTGGGGGCAGGGGAAGAGAAGAAGAGAAGGAGAAGGGAAGAGAAGAACAAAAGGAGAAGAGAAGGGAAGATAAGAAGAAGAGAAGTGAAGTGAACAGAAGGAGGAGGAGAGAAGAGAAGGGAAGAGAAGAGAAGAACAAAAGGAAAAGAGAAGGGAAGAGAAGAAAAAGAGAAGAGAAGTGAAGAGGAGGAGGAGGAGGAGGAGGAGAGAAGAGAAGGGAATAGAAGAACAGGAGAAGGGAAGAGACAAGAAGAACAAAAGGAGAAGAGAAGGGAAGAGAAAAGAAGAACAAAAGGAGAAGAGAAGGGAAGAGAAGAACAAAAGGAGAAGAGAAGGGAAGAGAAGAGAAGAACAAAAGGAGAAGAGAAAAGAAGAACAAAAGGAAAAGAGAAGGGAAGAGAAGAAAAAGAGAAGAAGAGAAGAGAAGGAGGAGGAGAGAAGAGAAGGGAATAGAAGAACAGGAGAAGGGAAGAGAAGAACAAGAGAAGAAGAGAAGTGAAGAGAAGGAGGAGGAGAGAAGAGAAGGGAATAGAAGAACAGGAGAAGGGAAGAGAAGAGAAGAACAAAAGGAGAAGAGAAGGGAAGAGAAGAACAAAAGGAGAAGAGAAGAACAAAAGGAGAAGGGAAGAGAAGAGAAGAACAAAAGGAGAAGAGAAGGGAAGAGAAGAACAAAAGGAGAAGAGAAGAATAAAAGGAGAAGAGAAGGGAAGAGGAGAAGGACAAGAGGAAAAGAGAAGGGAAGAAAAAGAGAAGAAGAGAAGTGGAGGAAGAGGAGGAGGAGAGAAGGGAATAGAAGAACAGGAGAAGGGAAGAGAAGAGAAGAACAAAAGGAGAAGAGAAGGGAAGAGAAGAACAGGAGAAGGGAAGGGAGGGGAACAGAAGAGGAGGGGAGGGGATTCACTTAACAACCATGTTATTAACTTGACAACTGCACTGATTCACTTAACAACTGTCACAAGAAAGGTCGTAAAATGGGAAGAAACTCGCTTAACAACTGTCCTGCTTAGCAATGGAAATTTTGTGCTCCATTGTGGTTGCAATTTGAGGACTACTTGTAGTATTATGCGTAGTCTGCTTTATTTCGAGGGCTCAGGGTGTTGTGAGAATTCAACATGTTTAGTTGGTATATAATTCAAAAGGCAAATGCAGGGCAGAGGGCAGAGGGCCTGGCCTTGAGGGACAGAATCACTACCAAGGCAATGGCAGAGAAGAGGATCTGAGCCCAGGCCAAGAATGGAACATTGGGAAAATAGCCTAGGCAGGCCCACTCCCTACTTCTCACAATTATCTATATCTATATCTATATCTATATCTATATCTATATCTATATCTATATCTATATCTATATCTATATCTATATCTATATCTATATCTATATCTATATCTATATCTATATCTATATCTATATCTATAATCTATATATCTATATCTATATCTATATCTATTTCTCTATCTCTATCTCTATCTCTATCTCTATCTCTATCTCTATCTCTATCTCTATCTCTATCTCTATCTCTATCTCTATCTCTATCTATCTATCTATCTATCTATCTATCTATCTATCTATCTATCTATCTATCTATCTATCTATCTATCTATCTATCCATCCATCCATCCATCCATCCATCCATCCATCTATCTATCCATCCATCTATCTATCTATCTATCTATATATTGGGGGGGGGGGCATGAATTCTGACTTGCAAGATTTTCACACTAAAACTTTACAAAAAAAAGTAGCACTGACCAATATGAGATTGTATTCCTGATCTTCTCAGTCCTGAGCAGTTACCCAGATAACTTTCATGCCTAAAGCAGGACTAGATCTCACTGTCTCCTAGTGATTGGCGCAAAGTCACCCAGCCGGCTTTCATGGCTAAAGTGGGACTAGAACTCACCGTCTCCTAGCGATTGGCCCACAGTCACCCAGCCGGCTTTCATGCTTAAGGCAGGATTAGAACTCACTGTCTCCTAGTGATTGGTGCAAAGTCACCAAGCCGGCTTTCATGCTTAAGGCAAGACTAGAACTCCTTGTTGCCTAGTAATTGGCCCAAAGTCACCCAGCTGGCTTTCATGCTTAAGGCAGGACTAGAACTCACTGTCTCCTAGTAATTGGCGCAAAGCCACGCAGCTGGCTTTCATGCCTAAGACAGGACTAGAACTCACAGTCCCCCACTTTCTAGTGCTTCCGACTTGGGGGCCCAACCAGGAATGGCAGATTGAAATCTTCCAATGCCACAAGTCCAGGAATGCCCACAACTAACCCGGCCGTAACATCAAACTGTGAATCGGATGAATTCACGGTGACCGTGGATTCAGTCAGAGAGAGGGTTGAAGTTGTTGTGTGAATGCAGCTGTGTCAGTGACTTCCCCATCCGATCCTACTGATTGGCTGGAGATCTGTAGTTGGGAATGGAGCAATAATGTGATTTCTTTGGGGTTGTGTGTGTGTGTGTGTGTATGTGTGTGTGTTTTGTCTTGGCTTCCTGGAATATGAATGTAGCTAAAGTTGGCTTATTCAATAAACCAGCATTAAAGGCAAAGGTTCCCCTCGCACCTATGTGCTAGTCGTTCACAACTCTAGGGGGCGTTGGTGCTCATCTCCGTTTCAAAGCCGAAGAGCCAGCGCTGTCCGAAGACGTCTTCGTGGTTATGTGGCCGGCATGACTCAATGCTGAAGGCGCACGGAATGCTGTTCCCTTCCCACCAAAGGTGGTTCCTATTTTTCTACTTGCATTTTTACGTGCTTTCGAACTGCTCGGTTGGCAGAAGCTGGGACAAGTAACAGGAGCTCACTCCGTTACGCGTTGCTAGGGATTCGAACTGCCGAACTGCCCACCTTTCTGATCGACGAGCTCAGCGTCTTAGCCCCTGAGCCACCGCGTCCCTAAAGCTAGCATTTTACTATGGCAACTTGTGCACCCGGCAGAGTCATTCCCAGGCGCCGCAGGAAAGGAACCTCACACGGATGAAGGCAGTTTAACGTCACTGCGGATTAAAAAATAAAATAAAGGCAGTCCACCTTGAGAACATTTGTAAGCCGGTTACCCAAATTAAGAAATAAAGGCAGCTGATTAATTGGCTGCATCTACATAAAGGCTCTGGTTAAGCTAAAGGAATTGTTCTGAAGGTTTTCTTTAAAAAGAACGACGTCTCCCTTTGTTTCGGGGGGAGCAAAATGAAAGCAACGTGAAAGAAACAGATGGGTTTGCCACTATTGTAGCATTGCCCGGTTGAGTAGTGGCCTCCCCTTTGATGCTTTGGCCAGGTTGGTAGCAGTCATCCCTGAACGCGTGACCCGACAACAGCGCGCTGACAAAACCGCGTCGATAAAACCACGATGTCGATAGCGCACCCACAAAGGCGCGCCGACAAAACACCACCGACAGAAGCGCCATTACGGTTAAGGTAAGGGTTAGGGTTAGGTTTAGGGCAGGGGTGGGTTTCTCGCCCCGTTCCAACCGGTTCCGTTGGAACGGGGCCGGCGGTGTCCTCATGCATGAGCGCAGCGCACGCATGTGTACTAGTGTCTGTGCGATGCTCCAGCTGCTCCTGGAGGATCGCGCAGGCACTGTATGCGTCCTGCGCATGCGTGGAAGCGCAGAACTAGTCAAAACTGGGTAAGGAACGCGGGCGGTTGGGCCCTTCGCCGTTCCTGGAAGTTACTTACTTCCGGGTTCGCCGACCAACCGGTTCGCGGGGACCGCCGCGAACCGGTTGAAACCCACCCCTGGTTTAGGGTTACATTTAGGGTTATATTTAGGGTTAGGCTAAGAGCGCGCCTCTGTCGGCGCGCTGTTGTCGGCACGCTTCTGTCCTCATTCTTCGGTGCGATTTCAAACTTGCGCTTCTGTCCCCGCGGTTTTGTTCGCGCGGTTTTGTCGAGCGCGCATTTGTCAGTGAACCCCGCTGAACGTATGGCACTGGGAGGGTTCTGACCGAGGCTTCCCAAGAGCATGACACAAACTCCTTGTCCCGACAAAAAACACTCCTTTTATTAATTGACTGTGAATTCTGCTCATTCACATCCAGCAACGTCTTTCAAGGGAGGATTTACGGTCACAGACCTTATATGGCTTGGAGAGCTGCCAGGCCGATATCCGCAAAACTTGGCAAGGAGTCTGGGAGAGTCACGAACCAATTAAGGGAACTAATTGTCTCCTGAAAACTCCACTTCCCTTTCGCTCCTCTTTTATTCCCTCTGGGAGGGGCCATTCACCGTCCACCTGTGGCCTTAATCCCAAGTCGATCCCTATTCTTTAGCTGTTCCCTTCACCTGGCAACTCTGCGCATGCGCACACTGGGAACAGGCTCCAGCTGTTCTTCTGCCTCACTGATGTCTGACTCTGAAGGCAGCTGATAACTGTCAGACAGCCCTGGCCCCATCTCTGCCTCCGACCCAGAGCCCTCATCAGAGCCTCCCCCAGACTCCAGGACTGGCCAAGGTTCCTCCCCAACCTCCTCACTGTCCGACTCTGCTGCCAGCTCCATTGGCCGCTGATGAGCCACAACAAGGAGACTTCAACCTACAGGTTGGGCCACAAGTCTGAAGCACTAGAAAGTGGGAGAGTGAGAGTTCTAGTGCATTGGCATGAAAACAGGCTGGGTGACTTTGGGCCAATCAGCAGGAAACGGTGAGTTCTAGTCCCACTATAAGCATAAAAGGCATTTTGGTGACCTTGGACCAATCACTAGGAGACTGGGAGTTCTAGTCCCATCTTAGGCATGCAAGCTGGCTGGGTGACTTTGGACCAATCACCAGGAAACTGTGAATTCTAGTCCCGCCTTAGGCACAAAAGGCACTGGGTGACTTTGGACCAATCACCAGGAGACTGTGAATTCTAGTTCCGCCTTAGGCATGAAAGGCACTGGGTGACTTTGGACCAATCACCAGGAGACTGTGAATTCTAGTCCCGCCTTAGGCACGAAAGGCACTGGGTGACTTTGGACCAATCACCAGGAGACTGTGAGTTCTAGTCCCGCCTTAGGCACGAAAGGCACTGGGTGACTTTGGACCAATCACCGGGAGACCGTGAGTTCTAGTCCCACCATAGGCATGAAAGCTGGCTGGGTGGTTTTGGGCCAATCCCTTTCTCTTTGTCCATCTCTTACAGGAGGAGAGTTGTCATTGTGGAGAAGGTGTGTTGGGTGGATTCCCCATTCTTATTTTTGAAAACAATAATAAAGGTGGGATACGAATAAATAAAATCCTGGTGCTGATACACAATGGAGGACACTGGTTGGGATCTGTTTTTTGTCTCCGGAGAGTAGTGACGTGATCTGGCTTGGAGGAATGTATTCTGTCTTTCTTTGTAATCGACAGATCCATTTATTTTTTAAAAAAAAATGTTTTTTAGAGCTTCCCACAATAGTTCCCCAACCACAGGCTGGAAGCCAGCTAGGAAGATCTCAAATGACAGGCTGCAACACATGTAGATACAGGTAGTCCTTGACTTAGAACCACAATAAACAGAGAGCAAATCCCACTCCCTTCTAACACTGATGGTGTCACCTAGTTGAGTTATGAAACGTCTGCAAGGAAACAACCAACCTCAGAGGGCACCAAGCCTCCTCCTCCTCCTCTTCTTCCTCCTCCTCCTCCTCTTCTTCCTCCTCCTCCTCCTCCTCTTCTTCCTCCTCCTCCCCCTCCTCTTCTTCTTCCTCCTCCTCCTCCTCTTCTTCTTCTTCCTCCTCCTCCTCCTCCTCTTCTTCCTCCTCCTCCCCCTCCTCTTCTCTTTCCTCCTCCTCTCCACAAACACCCCTCCTTTCTAGCATTGATGATGTTCCCTAGTTGGGTCATGAAACGTCTGCAAGAAAACCACCAAGCTCAGAGGGCACCAAGGACCCCATAGCTGTTCTCCTTCTCTTCTTTCTCCTCCTCCTCCTCTTCTTCCCCCTCCTCTTATCTCTCCTCCTCCTCCTCCTCTCCACAAACACCCCTCCCTTCTAGCACTGATGGTGTTACCTAGTTGGGTCATGAAACGTCTGCAAGAAAACCACCAAGCTCAGAGGGCACCAAGGACCCCATAGCTGTTCTCCTTCTCTTCTTTCTCCTCCTCCTCCTCTTCTTCCCCCTCCTCTTATCTCTCCTCCTCCTCCTCCTCTCCACAAACACCCCTCCCTTCTAGCATTGATGATGTTCCCTAGTTGGGTCATGAAACGTCTGCAAGAAAACCACCAAGCTCAGAGGGCACCAAGGACCCCATAGCTGTTCTCCTTCTCTTCTTTCTCCTCCTCCTCCTCTTCTTCCCCCTCCTCTTATCTCTCCTCCTCCTCCTCCTCTCCACAAACACCCCTCCCTTCTAGCACTGATGGTGTTACCTAGTTGGGTCATGAAACGTCTGCAAGAAAACCACCAAGCTCAGAGGGCACCAAGGACCCCATAGCTGTTCTCCTTCTCTTCTTTCTCCTCCTCCTCCTCTTCTTCCCCCTCCTCTTATCTCTCCTCCTCCTCCTCCTCTCCACAAACACCCCTCCTTTCTAGCATTGATGATGTTCCCTAGTTGGGTCATGAAACGTCTGCAAGAAAACCACCAAGCTCAGAGGGCACCAAGGACCCCATAGCTGTTCTCCTTCTCTTCTTTCTCCTCCTCCTCCTCTTCTTCCCCCTCCTCTTATCTCTCCTCCTCCTCCTCCTCTCCACAAACACCCCTCCTTTCTAGCTTTGATGATGTTCCCTAGTTGGGTCATGAAACGTCTGCAAGAAAACCACCAAGCTCAGAGGGCACCAAGGACCCCATAGCTGTTCTCCTTCTCTTCTTTCTCCTCCTCCTCCTCTTCTTCCCCCTCCTCTTATCTCTCCTCCTCCTCCTCCTCTCCACAAACACCCCTCCTTTCTAGCATTGATGATGTTCCCTAGTTGGGTCATGAAACGTCTGCAAGAAAACCACCAAGCTCAGAGGGCACCAAGGACCCCATAGCTGTTCTCCTTCTCTTCTTTCTCCTCCTCCTCCTCTTCTTCCCCCTCCTCTTATCTCTCCTTCTCCTCTCCACAAACACCCCTCCCTTCTAGCACTGATGATGTTACCTAGTTGGGTAATGAAACGTCTGCAAGAAAACCACCAAGCTCAGAGGGCACCAAGGTCTCCAAAGTCCCCTGTGATCGTACAACTAGTCCTTGACTTGTGACTCACAATTGAGCCCAAGATTCCTGTTCCTAAGCAAGACTGTTGTTAAGTGAATTTTGTCCCATTTCTTTCTTTTTTTCTTCCTTCCTTTCCTTTTTCTTCCTTTCCTTCCTTTTTCTTTCCTTTTTCTTCTTCCTTCCTTCTTTCCTTCCCTCCCACTGTCTCTTTCTCCTTTTTTCTTCCTTTCCTTTTTCTTTCTTTCCTTCTCCTTCCTTCCTTCCCTCCCTCCCATTCTTTCTTTCCCCTTTTCTTCCTTCCCTCCCTCCCTCCCTCCTGCTCTCTCTCTCTCTCTTTTCTTCTCTCCCTTTTCTTTCTTTCCCCCCCCTGTCTTTCTCCTGAAGCAGCCATTCATCCTTCGTTGGCAAGGCAAGGCATCCTCAACCTGAGGCCTTCTTCTTCCCCAGACTAATTGGGGTCTCATTTGTGAAAAGAAATTCAAACTCCTGGCACAGCAACCCCAGCCGGTTACATTCGTCCCCAAAGAACGCCAAAGTCCAACAGGTTTCAACGCTGGGAAAAGAGTTCGCATCCAAGAGACAATCCCAACCCTTTGACCCCCAGAGCAGCCCCCACGAGCCATGCGGCCCCCCACCCCTCCATGGCTCTGCCCAGCCTCCCAGCCCCATCTGACTCCAATTGCTGGCAAGTCCTTTGAACTGCGAAAGAATAGAAAGGAAGCGTCATTGTCGTCTCCACGAACCTCGGGGTGGCACCGGCAACGAGGATTGGATTTCTGCTTTCCAAATTTCAGGACGGTCCGCTTTGCTGCCAGGCAGCACAGGTATTGATTCCAGGATGTGCCACCACAACAACCCTGCACGGTAGGAAAGGCTGAGAGACGGCGCCTGGACCCAAATCACGAGAGGCTGTGTTCACAGACCCAATTCCTGCCTTGTACATTATCTGGGTTTCTGCCCCATTGTTCTGACCGAGGCTTCCCAAGAACATGAATCAAACCCTCAGCACCCTCCAGGCCTTCCGCAAAGCCCTTAAAACCTGGCTGTTCCGACAGGCCTGGGGCTAAAGAGCTGTTGCCCCCCTCCTCAAATGGTATGACTGTTGTGTGTTTTTAAATTATGTATTGTTATGTTTTGTCTTTTATTTTCTGTCTGTAACCCCCTTCCCTGATTTGAATTGTGAGCCGCCCTGAGTCCCCTTCGGGGGAAAAGGGCGGCATATAAATATAATCAAATCAAATCAAATCCGACAAAAACCCCTTTTATTCATTGACTCTGAGTTCTGCTCATTCGCATCCAGCAAAGTCTTTCAAAGGAGGATTTACAGTCACAGACCTTATCAGGCTTGGAGAGCTGCCAGGCAGATATCTGCAGAACTTGGCAAGGAATCTCAGAGAGTCACGAACCAATTAAGGGAACTGATTGTCTCCTGCAAACTCCACTCCCCTTTCGCTCCTCTTTTATTTCCTCTGGGAGGGGCCATTCACCGTCCACCTGTGGCCTTACTCCCAAGTCGATCCCTGTTCTTTAGCTGTTCCTTTCGTCTGGCAACTCTGCGCATGCGCACACTGGGAACAGGCTCCAGCTGTTCTTCTGCCTCACTGATGTCTGACTCCGAAGGCAGCTGTTGGACGATCCTGGCCCCCTCTCTGCCTCTGACACAGAGTCCTCATCAGAGCCTCCCCCAGACTCCAGGACTGGCCCATGTTCCTCCCCAACCTCCTCACTGTCCGACTCTGCTGCCAACTCCGCTGACCCCTGGCGGGCCACAACACCCATGCTAAGCCACCAGCCACCTAATCAAGGTTAACCCGAACCATGCCTTACTTGTGCCAACCCATTACAGATAATCCATGGCTTACAACCATTCATTGAGTGACTGTTGCAAGTTAAAACTACACTAAAACAGTCACGTGGCTATTTTTCACACTTACGACCGCTGAAGCGTCCCCCATGATCGCATTTGGCAACTGACTCACATTTATGACGGCTGCAGTGTCCCGGGGTCACGTGATCATCTTTTGCGACTTTCCGACGAGCGACGTTGACGGGGAAGCCAGATTCACTTAATGACCGTGCTTACTAACTTAATCACTGCCGCGATTCACCTAACAACTGTGGCAAGAAAGGTCACAAAATGGGGGCAAAGCTCATCTAACAACTGTCTCACTTAGCAACAGAAATTTGGGGCTCAATTGTGGTCCGAAGCCAAGGACTGCTTGTACGATTGTACAGGGGGCTTCGGAATCGTCGGTGCTCTATTTTCTTGCAGACGTTTCATTGCCCAATTAGGTAACATCATCAGTGTTAGAAGGGAGTAGTGTTTGCTTTCTGTTTACAGTTAGCCTTCGAGCTCCGGCCACAATTGAGGCCAAAAATTTATGTTGCTAAGTGAGATAGTTGTTAAATGAAACATTTTAAGTGAGTTTTGCTCCATTTCACGACTTTTCTTGCTGCCGTTGTTAAGTCAGTAACATGGTTGTTAAGTGATTCATGCTTCCCCACGGAGTTTGCTTGTACAGAAGGTTGTAAAAAATCGATCGCATGACCTCTGGAACAATGCGACCGTCATAAATATGAACCCGTTACCAATATCTGAATGTTGAACACGTGACCATGGAGATGCTGCAACAGTTGTGTAGGAAAAAAAATATGACTTTTTTTCTCAGTGATATTGTGACTTTGAATGGTCACTAAATGAACGGTTGTAAGTCGAGGACGCCCTGTGTATACAGCAGCTTGTCCTGCCCGTTTTGATGAGGGGGTGGCTTTCTATTTGATTAGACTGAAGTTGACTGCTTGTTTGTCTGGGGTTAATCCCTGCTTCTCTCGTATTGATTCATCTGGAGGAAGTGTTGGGGATCACAAGTCAAACAAGACCGCCTCATACACAGTTTAGGGCAGGGGGTCAGCATCCTTAAACACTCAAAGAGCCACAAAGGTCCTAACTAGAAGCCCCCCTTTCAATTTTGGAGCCAACAGGAAGTCCTGTTCCCCACCATTGAGTTTCCTCCTAGCATGGCATCCTTTCTCCTCTACCCGTCCTAACTGAAAGCCCTACCAATTGTGGAGCCAATCAGAAGTCCTGTTCCCTCACCATAGAGTCTCCTCCTAGCGCAGCGTCCTTTTTCCTCTACCTGTCCTAACCAAAAGCCCTATCAATTGTGGAGCCGATCAGAAGTCCGGTTCCCCCACCATAGAGTTTCCTCCTAGCACGGCGCCCTTTCTCCTCTACCTGTCCTAACTGAAAGCCCTATCAATTGTGGAGCCGATCAGAAGTCCGGTTCCCCCACCATAGAGTTTCCTCCTAGCAGGGCACCCTTTCTCCTCTACCTGTCCTAACTGAAAGCCCTATCAATTGTGGAGCCGATCAGAAGTCCGTTTCCCCCACCATAGAGTTTCCTCCTAGCACGGCACCCTTTCTCCTCTACCTGTCCTAACCGAAAGCCCTATCAATTGTGGAGCCGATCAGAAGTACTGTTCCCCCACCATAGAGTTTCCTCCTAGCATGGCGCCCTTTCTCTTCTACCTGTCGTAACTGAAAGCCCTATCAATTGTGGAGCCGATCAGAAGTCCGGTTCCCCCACCATAGAGTTTCCTCCTAGCATGGCGCCCTTTCTCCTCTACCCATCCTAACTGAAAGCCCTATCAATTGTGGAGCCGACCGACGTCAGGCAGCAGAGGGATGAAAGAGCCACATGCGGCTCCGGAGCCACAGATTGCTAACCCCTGGTTTAGAGACTGACTGGCTGACAAGTAGATCAGTCAAGGACTACCTCAGTTCTCCCATCAGTCACAACGCGACACCTATTCAGAACAGAAGGGAGGGAGGGAGAAAAGAAAGGGAAAATAAGGTGGTGTTACAACAGGAGGAAGGGATTGGTAAATAAAGCAACCCAAAAATGTATATTATAACCTATTAAATGACATAACAAATGTATCAGAATGATAAATGTAAAGAAGAATCACAATTATCTGAATGTATGCTTAAAATGGTATGTGAGAGAATGAAAAATAAAAATTTTGGAAGATGAAGAACAGAATAGAACAACAGAGTTGGAAGGGACCTTGGAGGTCTTCTAGTCCAACCCCTTGCTCAAGCAGGAGACCATTTCAGACAAACGGGGGTCCAATCTTTTCTTAAGAACCTCCTGTCCCCCAACCTAGAGGAAATGTTGAATCTCCAGGACTAAGAGCCCTCAGAGGGAATCTCTGCAGCCCTCTTTGGCAGACACCCAAAATCCGTGATCATCGCAATCTTGTGGCCATCAACTCCCCCCCCCCCAGTTTACCACCCACGAAATCCTCCACAGGAGAAACATTTTTCTTTCAAACCCTCCCCCAATGTGCAAACTGGGACCCACCCTCCTCTCCCTCTGCTGGTTTCCCTCCTTTTCTTTTCTCTTTTTCTTCCTTCTTTCTCCCTGAGGGGCTTCGAATCCAAACCCCATGCGCAGCGCAAACTTCCCACTGTCAGAAAAAGCCTTCCCAGTGTTGCCACTGCAAGGCAACCTCTGAACAAGGTTTTGGTCTTCGTTTCTTTAGGTTTTGAAAGAAGAAAGCGGAGCAGCTGCCAGGAAAGGGATATCAAAACTTGCTAAAAGAAATGTTGTCAGGGGGGAAGGGAAAAGAAGAAAGAAAGAGGAAGGAAGAAATGAAGGAAGGAAGGAAGGAGATTTGGATGGATGGCTAGATGGATGAGGGAGGGAGGGAGGGGAAAAGAGAGGGAGAAAGAAAAGGAAAAGGAAAGAGAGAAAGGAAGGAAAAAGAAAGAAAGCTGATTTTGATGCGGAAAGAAGCAAGCAAAAAATGAAGGAAGGAAAGTGGAGAAGGTAAGGAGGAAGCACAGAAATGGGAAGGAGGAAGGAAGGAAAGAAAGAGAGAAAGAAAGAGGGAAAGAGGGAAAGAAAGAAGGAAAGAAAGCTGATTTCACTGTGGAAAGAAGCAAGCAAAAAAAGGAAGGAAGGAAGGAAGGAAGGAAAGAGTGGAGATGGTAAGGAGGAAGCAAGGCAATGGGAAGGAGGAAGAAGGAAGGAAAGAGAAAGAAAGAGGGAAAGAAAGAAAGAAAGCTGATTTTGCTGTGGAAAGAAGCAAGCAAAAAAGGAAGGAAGGAAAGAGTGGAGATGGTAAGGAGGAAGCCAGGCAATGGGAAGGAGGAAGAAGGAAGGAAGGAGAAAGAAAGAGGGAAAGAAAGAAAGAAAGAAAGAAATTTGATTTTGCTGTGGAAAGAAGCAAGCAAAAAAAGGAAGGAAGGAAAGAGTGGAGACGGTAAGGAGGAAGCAAGGCAATGGGAAGGAGGAAGAAGGAAGGAAGGAAGGAAGGAAGGAAGGAAGGAAGGAAGGAAGGAAGGAAGGAAGGAAGGAGAAAGAAGAAAGAAAGAAAGAAAGAAAGAAAGATGATTTTGCTGTAGCAAGAAGCAAGCAAAAAAGGAAGGAAGGAAAGAGAGAAGGTAAATAGGAAGAAAGGAAATGGGAAGGAGGAAGGAAGGAGAAAGAAAGAGAGAGAATGAATGAAAGGACGAAAGAAAAGAAAGAAAGGCTAATTTTGATATGGAAGGAAGGAAACAAAAAAGGAAGGAAAGAGGAGAAGGTAGGAAGAAAGGAAGGAAGGAAGGAAGGTTTCCCCCCCTCCCCGGCGCTCTTCAAAGCGAGCCCCCACCACCCAAGCAGCTGTTCCGCGATCGCGTCCAGCCGACCTCAGAGGCTGCTCTCCCCCATCCACCTTCGCCCCCGCCCCTCCCTCCCTCTCGCGCTCGTTCCAAGCGGATTTGAGCCGCTTCTGCCGCCGCTACAGCAGCCAACGAAGCGTGGGGGGGGGGGAGGGCGAGAGGGGGGGTCGAGGAAGAGAGGGCCGTTTCCCACCCGCCCCGCCCATTTCCTTGGAAAAACCCCAAAGGAAACGGAGCCCGAGCGCTGGCTTCGCTTTTCCAAAGCCCGGACACCCCCCCTCCCCTCCCTCCCTCCCCCCTGTTCTGCGCCCCCCCTCCCGCCCCGTTTCTCCTCCCCTCCCGCCCCCTCCCACCGCCCGAAGCCTTTATAATGTGGCCCCTCGACGGGCAGCATCCTTCCAGCCCGCTGGTCCTCCCTTCGGCCGGAGGACAAGAGCCGCCTCTCGCCAGCCCAGAGAACGAAGGGACCGCGCCCACCGACCGCCTCAACGCGCCCTCCGCCCTCGCCTCTCGCTCGCTCTCTCTCTCCGGGGCCGTCCCGTCCGTTGAGGCTTCTCCGCTTGGCCGTCCGTCGCCCCGCCGCTCCCGTCTCCCGCTCGAGGCCCGATCCCCAGAGCTCCGTCCAGCTGGAATGAATAGACCTGAGCCCCCTTTCTGTGCAGAGAAGATTCCCCCAGCCCGAGGCGACTTTTCATGGGGAGCCGTCGCGGCTGCAGCAGCCGCCGCCCCGCCGCCCGCAGCCGCCGCCCCCGCCGCGCCTGATCCGGGGCTCGCTTACCCGCCGCCGCCCCCGCGCCGCAGCCGCTCTCCCAGCCCCGAACCCGGCTTCGGATTCTGCCCCGGCGCCGCAGCGGCGGCGGCGGCTGCTGCTCAGCCCGGAGGCGGCCTCTTGGGTGCCTCGTCCTCGGCGGCGCCCAGCCCCGCGCCCAGCCCCGACGCCGCGGCGCTAGCAGCCTCCGCCGGCTATGGCTACGGCAGCGTCCCGGGCAAGAGCGGTAGCGGCAACAGCGGCGGCGGCGGAGGAGGCAACGGCGAGGATTCGCGCATCCGCCGCCCGATGAACGCCTTCATGGTGTGGGCCAAGGACGAGAGGAAGCGGCTGGCCCAGCAGAACCCGGACCTGCACAACGCCGTCCTCAGCAAGATGCTCGGTAAGGGAGGGCGGAGGGGTCCCTCTCCCACTGCGCGGCCCCCACGCCCACCCGTGACACACGGACACGCTCGCTCTCACGCGGAGGTCCTCTCCCCGCTGGCCCCTGGGCACGCGCGCCTTGAGACACCCACGCACCCACCCACGCGCACAGACCCGATCTCCCCACGCCTCCCCCCGTGAGACACAAACACGCAGCCACGCACTCGCAGGACGGCGTCGGGGGTCCTCATCCCACTCCCCGCTTCTTACACACAGACCGCACTCCCCACTCTTCTCCCCCCCCCGTGACACACACACACACACACACACACACACACACACACAGAGGTCCGGCTCCCACTCCCCCCCACAAACAAACACTTAAGTCGGGGGTCCTCATCCCACTCCCCGCTTCTTACACACAGACTGCACTCCCCACTCTTCCCACCCCCTGTGACACACACACACACACACACACACACACACACACACAGAGAGAGGCCGACTCCCCACTGCCCCCCACAAACAAACACTTAAGTCGGGGTCCTCATCCCACTCCCGCTTCCTTACACACAGACCACACTCCCCACTCTTCCCACCCCCTGTGATACACACACACACACACACACACACACACACAGAGGCCCGACTCCCCACTCCTCCCCACAAACAAACACTTGGGTCGGGAGTCCTCATCCCACTCCCCGCTTCTTACACACATACACACACACCGGACTCCCCACTCCTCCCCCTCGTGATACATACACACACACACAGAGACTGGACTCCCCACTCCCCCACCCCGCCCCTCCGTGACACACAAAAACAGCCACACACTCGCGGGACGGCACTCCCCGCTTGTTAAACACACAAGCACTCACGCGCGGAGCACTCGCGGGCGGGCGTCGGGGTTCCTCTTCCCACTCTCCGCTTGTTACACCAGGCACACACACCAAGACGCCCACGCACACGGAGACCAGACTTCCCAGCCCTCCCGCGACATACAAACACTCACGGGACGGCGTCGGGGGTCTTCTTGCAGCTGCCCTCTTCGCGCACACGCATTCACGCACACGCACAGACCAGCCTTCTCACACACACCTCTCCCCGTGATACACAAACACGCAGGCACACAGCCACGGGACGACATCACAGGGGGGGGTCTTCCCGCTGTCCTCTTGGGGCACACGCATTGATACACACCCAGGCACCACAGGTACGCATACACACACACACACACACATACACACACACAAAGGACTCCCTACTCCCCCCCCCCTCGTTGACATACAAAGACACATGCAGGACAGCATAGGGACTCTTCTTCCCACTGTCCTCTTCTCTCTCTCTCTCTCTCTCTTCTCTCTCTCTCTCTCTCTCTCTCTCTCTCTCCTCTCTCTCTCTCTCTCACACACACACACACACACACACACACACACAAGAGAGAGAGAGAGAGAGAGATACTAGATACAGAGAGAGATGGGGCTCTCTTTGGGAGGGGGGAATCTTAGTCCAAAATGAGAAGAAAGGATGGGGGGGGGCTTATACCTTGGGGGGTTCTGGGAATTGAAGTCCGCAAGTCTTAAAAGTTGCCAAGCTCCAGAAACATTGCCAAAAGGAGACCATTGGTATGATTTCCCCCACTTTTGTGTGTGTTCGTAGGAGCACAGAATTGAAAAGCTGGAAAGAACCCCCCCCCCAGGGTCATCTAGACTAACCCTCTGCCACTTAGGGCTAACCCAGCATTTCTGATTGACAGAGGAATTTTATCTGGGTTCTGCTCCAGGATGCGAGCAAGATCAGATCTGGGTGTACGTGGATCCCAATCACATCCCAGCGTTTTATCTTAATTATTCTGAGCTCAACCTACTTAAGGAACATTTTGCATCCTTATAATAATTTAGGGAATCAATTGAGACAGGACAGAAGAGCTTTTTAAACCTCTGAGATCTATTTTAATTGAAATTCCAAAATCCATTGGATGTTTTTTAAAAAATAAACTTAACTTTGCATTATTTGGGGGTGATTAGAGTTAGTTCCGAACCTTCTATCTAAGACGCCATGAACCAGCACATCTGGAAACAACTGCCAAAAATATTTGATGCTTAATAAAGTCGCAAATAATTAGGATTCAAGTACCAGTAAAGGAGAATATTTGTCGCTCAGGTTTGAAACGAGAGGTCCTTTGAGGCTTCGATTTCTTGCAGACGTTTCATTACCCAACTAGGTAACATCATCAGAACTCAAACATTTGTGTTTCGAGGGAAAACGGCTTTTATGGAAGCTTTGCTTTGGTGATGGTTGGACCTACGCTCTGTGTTCACACAGCATATGGGATCATAAACAGGGGGGCATATTTCATCTAACATGCTAAGCCACAGCAGAAAATACGTGGTGAGGTTAAGTCTAATCAAGCTTCGTATGTTGCAGTAATTAGAGCAAAAATGGTATTTAGCTGGCCAGGTTAAGCATACTGTGAGTTAAAACAGTAATGAATTATATATTGATTGAGGCTATTTATATATAGTCTTAATAATTTTACAATTTTTTTTACAAAAAACCACCTTACTCGGAACAGCTTATATCCTCCGATGTTACCTTAACAGTTCCTAGGTCCTTGGTTAGGACTCGAGCTGTTGAGCTACCAACCAGCCCCAAAGGCTGTGAATCTCACCAAAGATTAACCAATAATAACCAACAACCAATAACCAATAATAACAACAACAACCTGTATCAACCATTAGAACCATAATATTAATAGTATTTGTAATGCATTTTTGAATGTTCATTTGACTTGAGTTTCATGTTTAATGAATAAATTATGTAATAGTAATATAAAAGAGTGATTACCCATTGTCATCGGGGCACTTGGCACCATGTCCAAGAGTTTTATAAGATACACCAACAAATTGCAGCTTCCTGCAATAACACCAGCGAACTGCAAAAAACTGCGCTACTTGGAACATCGTATATTTTAAGAAGTTACTTCTTAAAGTACCTAGGATGATATCTAGGATGCTGGTACTTTATTAATGAATAAAGTATATAATAATAATATCTTCCTTCTTCTCCTCTCTTTCATTCATTAAACATGAAACTCAAGTCAACTGAGCATTTAAAAATGTATCACAAATATTGACTGGCGCTGATGGTTGATACAGGTTGCTGCCAAGTTGTTGTTGTTGTTGTTGTTGTTGTTGTTATTATTATTATTTTAATATCTTCAAACAAAACATCTACCTGTCCTTGGGAAGGACTCGATTGGAGGGCAAAAAGGCCAAATCCAGTCTCAACATCCAGTTGACTGAGCGATAAATTATTAAATGTTGATATCAACAATCCTATTATTTATCTATTTTATGTGCCCCATTCTGGATTTGGGTATCGTTTCTCCCAGTCTTAAACAACTGGACTATATTTGCACTTTCAAACAAAAATAGAGAGAATTTTTCTTCCTGATTTCTCCCAATCTTAAACAAATGGACTGTTATTTGCACTTTCAAACAAAAATAGAGAGTTCAGAGCCAAGGTGGCGCAGTGGTTAAATGCAGCACTGCAGGCTACTGCTAGATCAGCAGGTCAGCGGTTCAAATCTCACTGGCTCAGGGTTGACTCAGCCTTCCATCCTTCCGAGGTGGGTAAAATGAGGACCCAGATTGTTGGGGGCAATATGCTAACTCTCTGTAAACCGCTTAGAGAGGCCTGAAAGGCCTATGAAGCGGTATATAAGTCTACTGCTATTGCTATATATATTTTTTTTTCTTCCTGCCCTAGAAAATGACTTTTTCAAAGAAAAAAGGATCGAGATAGATGGATGGATGGATAGATAGATAGATCTATTATTCTTTTCCTGCTCTTAAGGTGCCATTTGAGACTGCAGGACATCATACAAAGATTACCAAAATGATTAATAGCTATTGATAGCTGGATCTTCCTGGGTTTTACTTCTTCCAGGTTGCGGGCTGTTAACTATCTTGTGGCCCATGAGTTTCACAGTTTAATATCTCAGTGTGCAGCAAAATCTCCCACGATTCAGTGTTCTTGGACAATCCGGACTGCACATATTCTCCGTTCCCCATGCTATAAATAATTTATCACATGTTTTAATCCCTTTTCTTCACACTCTCTTTTTATGGAACCGATTGTGGAAAAGCTCCATTCCTCAACCGGCTCTTCACTGTATCCACTTTAGACAACATGATTTGGCTCTCGCTATTTAAGCAAGACAATATGGAAAATGAATTTAAGAGCTTCTTTTTTTAAAAAAAGAAAAGAAAAGAAATATTTTTACGCTCCAGTGTTTATTGTCTCCGAGCCATTTCTTGTTCTTTAGATGCTTGAAGGGATTGTAGTGAAATTAACTCGCTGTAGAGTATCTTTATTCTCTCCCCCCCCCCCACTCTCTCTCTAAAGTGGAACTTGGCTCCCTTATAGGGTTTGAAAAATGTCCAAATTGCCGTCTCGCAGTTTCTGGAAAATGTTCCCTAAACAACGCGCCCTTTGATGTAGTGAGTCACAATTTGGAAGTGGCGCACCTTTAAAACAACCAGTTGCCCGTTCCAGAATCCGCTAACCCCTCTCTGACTGTGACTTCACAAGTTACGGTTGTGTGAAACAAGCGTACAATTTTTTTGAGTGCAACGTTTGGGTGATGGAATAAGGACACTGTGTTTTTTTTAAAATTTGATTTAATTTCCCCCAGTCTTTATTATTTTTTACAAATAACTCAAGACGGCAGGCATACCCGGCACATAACTTCCTCCACCTATTTTCCCCACCAAAACAACCTTTGAGAAGGATTAGGCTGAGAAAGAATGACTAGCCCAAAGCCATCTAGCTGGCATTCTTGCCTAAGGCAAGAACTAGAACTCACTGTCTCCTGGCAATTGGCCCAAAGTCGCTCAACTGCCTTGCATGCATAAGGTGGGACTAGAAACTCACACTCTCCTGGTGATAAGACCAAAGTCATCCAGTTTTCGTGTCTAAGACAGAACTAGAACTCACTGTCCCCTGGCAGTTGGCCCAAAGTCACCCATCTGGCTTGCATGCATAAGATGGGACTAGAATTCACGCTCTCCTGGTGATAGGCCCAAAGTCATCCAGACAGCTTTCATGCCTAAGGCGAGGCTAAAACTCACTGTTGCCTTTTTTTCTCGCCTGGTGCCTTAACCACTAAACTAAACTGCCTCTTTTTGTGCACGCTTGTGGATATCTCCACACTTAAATTCAAGATGCAGCAGGTGTTCTTAGGAATTGTGTGCACATCTCAAATTATTATTGTACCTTAAAGACAGAGAGAGAGAGAGGGAGGGAGAGGGAGATAGATAGATAGATAGATAGATAGATAGATAGATAGATAGATAGATATAGATAGATAGATAGATAGATAGATAGATAGATTTAGTTGGAGATGCTCAGCGATCACAATTAACTCCATGCATCTAAATTAGAACCGGATTGCTCTCTTTTAAAGGATTGGTAGGATCCTAAGCTTATTAGTTGCTGAGATACTCCCAAAATTATCATTCTGGTATCACAGATAGTCCTCCACATACGGACCACAATTTGAACCCCAAAATGCTGTGGCTAAGCGAAACATTTGTTAAATTAGTTTTCCCCATTTTACAACCTTACCCTAATTGTTAAGTGAATCACGGCTGTTGTTAAGTTGCTAAGTGAACCTGGCTTCCCTGATGGGCAAAGTTGCTTTGGAGAAGGTCGCAACAGCTGACTTGTATTTATGACTGCAACCGTCATAAATACAAGTCAGTTGCCAAGCGTCCGGATTTTTTGAGGAAATTTCTGAGGAAATTTTTGAGGAAAATTTCTGAGGAAATTTTTGAGGAAAATTTCTGAGGAAATTTTTGAGGAAAAATTTCTGAGGAAAATTTTGAGGAAAATTTCTGAGGTAATTTCTGAGGAAAATTTCTGAGGTAATTTCTGAGGAAATCTCAGGAAATTTCTCCTTATTTCTAGGTTGGATCTTTCTTTGATTAGTTTCCATCCATGGTTTCTTGTCCTGCCTTCTTCTGGTTGGAGAATAGCTTGATTCCCTCTTCCGTGTGGTAGCCTCTGAGATATTGGAACACTGCTATCATGTCACCCCTAATCCTTCTTTTCATTAAACAAGACCTCCCCAGTTCCTGCAACCGTTCGTCAGATGTTTTTTATCATGTCCTCTCTTTTTCTCTTTCGGACCCCCAGGCCAGGCGTGGAAAGCCCTGAGCACCACTGACAAGCGCCCCTTCGTGGAGGAGGCTGAGATGCTGAGGATCCAGCATTTGCAGGACCACCCCAACTACAAGTACCGTCCCCGCCGGAAGAAGCAGGCCAAGAAAATCAAGAGGATGGAACCAAGTATCCTTCTCCACAACCTGCCCCAGCCCTGCGGCGAGAATTTTGCCATGGGCCACCGCAGCAGTGCCGGAGGCGGCGGCCTCGGCCACTCCCAGCCTCCGCCACTGAACCACTTCCGAGAACTGCGCTCGATGGGGTCAGAGATGGAGAACTACGGCCTGCCAACCCCGGAGATGTCCCCTCTGGATGTCCTTGAACAAGCAGAGCCGGCCTTTTTCCGCCGCACATGCAGGACGACTGCAACGTGATGTCCTTTCGGGGGTACCATCACCCTCCTCCTCCACCGCCGATGGAGTTTTCCCCGGAAAAAAACCTGGGGAGGAACATGGTCATGGGGTACCCCCCAACCCTCCCTCCCACCTGGCCGAAGCCATGAGGACTCCCCACCCGCCTGGGATGTACTACAACCAGATCTGTGCTGCGGGAGCTGCCAACGGGCTGTCAGCCCACCTGGGCCAGCTCTCCCCTCCGCCCGAATCGCACCAGCTGGATGGCGTGGAGCACTTGAACCCGAATGAGCTGTGGACAGAAGTGGACCGCAACGAGTTTGACCAGTATTTGAATATGAGCAGGACTCGTCCGGATCCTTCCGGCTTCGCCTACCATGTTTCTATGTCCAAAGTGACTCCCCGGAGCTGTGAGGACAACAGCCTCATCTCAGCCTTGTCCGATGCGAGCAGCGCTGTTTATTACAGCGCCTGTATCACTGGGTAAACGTTGAATTGAGGGAGAGGTTTGGGGCAGCCCCACAAGCCGGGAGGGAACCATCGTCCCCTCTTCTCAAGTTTGCTGGGAAATTTGAGTGGAGAGACGTACTCCATACGATCCCCCCGTTGGGTTTCCCGGGACTCCTTGGGGAGAGCTAGGACAGTGAACCCAGTATGAATTGGAGAGGAGATTGGGACTCAGGCGTATAATTAATCCTCGAGTTACAACCACTCATTTGGCAACCATTCCAATGACACTGAAAACAAGTGACTAGTCCTCGCACTTATGACCGCTGCAGCATCCCCACCCTCATCTAATCCCTTGGCATGTATTTACGATGGTTGCAGGGTTTGGGGAATCACCTGATCGCTTTTTGCAACCTTTCCCGCCGGAATCTGACAACAAAGGGGAAGTTGGATTTGTTTAACGGCCATCTGATTCACTTAATAGCTGCAGTGATTCACAACTGCCGGGGCAAAAAACAAAAGAGGCCGTAAATCGGGCATGGCTCACTTAACCCCTGCCTTGTTTAGCGGTGGAAATCTTGCCCTCCCTTGTTGTTGTAAATCGAGGATTATCTGCGCCCGTAGGAAGTGGTTAGATCAAAAGCAGCCCCTGGAGATGCTAATGCTTTGCTCCAAAGAGGAAGAGGAGGTGAATTTGCTTGGGTTGTGAACCTTTGAGCTGAGGAGTTCAACTGGCTGTGGAGTAGCTGAGGAGTAAAGTTCCTTACAAGCAGTTCGGGACAAATTTTGTACCGAAAATATCTCACGGTTTTGGAAAAGCTGGAGCTCAACTCAAGATGCGGAAGGGCCTTCTCACACATTACAAACTTTTATATACCCGACCTTCCCATAATAATTGACACAAGTGTCCATACAGCCAAGGACTTCCTATTGGCATCTGGAGTAACTACAGATGTAGTAATATTGGGATATGTAGTAATTCCGGGCTCTACACACCATCGCCTTCCAATAAACTCATGGACGGCAAGCTAACTTTTGGGCCTTCTAATGTGTGCATTGCCCCTTGGTCTCCTTTCCACCGTTGCTGCAAGGATCAAAGCAAAATCAGTACGGCTCGCTCACCTTAGAACCGCCTCCCGCTCTCTCTCTCTTTTTTTTAATGTTACAGTAGTCCTCAACTTATGACCCCAATGGAGCCCAACAGCTCAGTTGCTAAGGGACAAATTCGCTAAGTGAGTTTTGCCCCGCCCCCTTTGATGCATTTTCTTGCCACGTAAGTGAATCACTAAATTGGTAACACCGTGGTAACTTTGAACGGTCGCTAAACGGAACCGTCGTAAGTGGAGGACTACGCGTACCTGGGCGGGAAATTTCTCCTCTCCAAGGAAAAAAATAGAATGGGCCCCGTTACAATGGTAGTCCGCCCCATAAGTGCCTTCCCACTCCCTATTTCCCACCGTGCCTCTGGCTGCCCCAAATCTCTCCTTTGATCTGTAAAACCTGCATTATTTTAGACTATCTCATTAAAGGCATTGCTTTCTTTTTTAAAAAAAAAGGTAAAAAACAATAAGGCTAAAGAATTGATATACTGTATTGCTGTGTAGCACAAGGAGATGGTTCAAAACAGGAGGAAAATGCAATTTTAAGGTGCCATATATACTGGGAGGGGGTACCCATCGCTGGGTTTTTGCCGTAAAAGATCGGGGAAGGAATTCAGGCAGATACTTATTGAGCTAATCATCTGCATTTAAACCAGAATTTTTGACTCTTCGCAACTTTTAAGAGGGGTGGACTTCAACTCCCAGAATTCCCCAGCTTGGGGAATTCTGGGAGTTGAAGTCCACCCGTCTTAAAAGTTACCAGAGTCGGGAAATTCCATTTACACGATTCAGTATTGGAGCAAACAGTGTCTTCTGCATTCCTTTCCCCACTGTGTAAAAGGTACCCAGACCTTCCTCAGCCCCTAATTGAAAAAGGTTTGTTTTCAAAGGTTTTAACCCCGGTTTCTAAATCGAGATAAACCCCAGTCCGTTTTGATCCCAGAGATAAGATTCAGTAAAAGGGCTAAGATTTTTAAAATGCCGACACTTGGATCCGAGTCATTACCCACAGAGTTGGGCCCCTTGGTGAAATCAGCGTGGCAATTTGCGAAGGCTGCATTTCCAAAATTCGGAGTGACTCTTGCAGGGAATCCACTGTGAAAAAATGCGAAGCCCGTGCGCTGCACTGCTGGAATGCGTGATTTCTTGTGATGAACGCATGAACCGTTGCAATGTTCCATAAGGCTGGACGCCGGAGGGGATAAAACAGAGAGGAGCGTACACGGAGGTGATTAAAAGAGTGACGAAGGGGAAGTGTGAGAAAAGTTGTAAGGGAAGGCAAGAGGCTCTGTTAGGCCCATTTGCTTGGCTCTTAATCCATGGAATCTTAGAGGTAGGGGACCCACGAGGGTCATCGAGTCCAGCCCTATGCAACAGGAAGGAAATGCATTGAAGTGGCTTCTTGCTTCCCCCCCCCCCCCCGGTTTTGCAATTCCTGGAATGTAATTCTAGGCAGGTGTAGAATTTATCTCCACAGATTTTTGTTATTTGTAGGTGAAAATGCCACTTAAATGATCTTGGCGCAAGAGATTTGGTGGGGTGGTTAAACCGAGGGTAGATCTCTCCATCTGCAAAACTTCAGCCCTGTGGATTTGAACCTTGGCTAATTGCCAAGCGTGTGTGTGTGTATGTGTTTGTAATATTTGGAGCTGATATTTTAATGCAATGTTTCTCAATTGTAGCATCTTGGAAGATAGTGGCTTCAACTCCCAGAATTCCCCAGCTGGCTACAACCAGCTAGGGAATTCTGGGAGATGAA
>NW_028261387.1:92388945-92538705 GCF_051295495.1 Thamnophis sirtalis
CAGTAACATGGTTGTTAAGTGATTCTGGCTTCCCCACGGAGTTTGCTTGTACAGAAGGTTATAAAAAATCGATCGCATGACCCCTCCGGAACAATGCGACTGTCATAAATATGAACCCGTTACCAATATCTGAATGTTGATCATGTGACCATGGAGATGCTGCAACAGTTGTGTAGGAAAAAAATATGACTTTTTTTCTCAGTGATATTGTGACTTTGAATGGTCACTAAATGAACGGTTGTAAGTCGAGGACACCCTGTGTATACAGCAGCTTGTCCTGCCCGTTTTGATGAGGGGGTGGCTTTCTATTTGATTAGACTGAAGTTGACTGCTTGTTTGTCTGGGGTTAATCCCTGCTTCTCTCGTATTGATTCATCTGGAGGAAGTGTTGGGGATCACAAGTCAAACAAGACCGCCTCATACACAGTTTAGGACAGGGGTCAGCATCCTTAAACACTCAAAGAGCCACAAAGGTCCTAACTAGAAGCCCCTCTTTCAATTTTGGAGCCAACAGGAAGTCCTGTTCCCCCACCATTGAGTTTCCTCCTAGCATGGCATCCTTTCTCCTCTACCTGTCCTAACTGAAAGCCCTATCAATTGTGGGGCCAATCAGAAGTCCTGTTCCCTCACCATAGAGTCTCCTCCTAGCGCAGCGTCCTTTTTCCTCTACCTGTCCTAACCAAAAGCCCTATCAATTGTGGAGCCAATCAGAAGTCCATTTCCCCCACCATAGAGTTTCCTCCTAGCACGGCACCCTTTCTCCTCTACCTGTCCTAACCGAAAGCCCTATCAATTGTGGAGCCGATCAGAAGTCCGGTTCCCCCACCATGGAGTTTCCTCCTAGCAGGGCACCCTTTTTCCTCTACCTGTCCTAACTGAAAGCCCTATCAATTGTGGAGCCGATCAGAAGTCCGGTTCCCCCACCATAGAGTTTCCTCCTAGCAGGGTGCCCTTTCTCCTCTACCTGTCCTAACTGAAAGCCCTATCAATTGTGGAGCCGATCAGAAGTCCGGTTCCCCCACCATAGAGTTTCCTCCTAGCATGGCGCCCTTTCTCCTCTACCTGTCCTAACTGAAAGCCCTATCAATTGTGGAGCCGATCAGAAGTCCGGTTCCCCCACCATAGAGTTTCCTCCTAGCATGGCGCCCTTTCTCCTCTACCCGTCCTAACTGAAAGCCTATCAATTGTGGAGCCGACTGACGACAGGGAGCCGCAGCAGAGGGATGAAAGAGCCACATGCGGCTCCGGAGCCACAGATTGCTAACCCCTGGTTTAGAGACTGACTGGCTGACAAGTAGATCAGTCAAGGACTACCTCAGTTCTCCCATCAGTCACAACGCGACACCTATTCAGAACAGAAGGGAGGGAGGGAGAAAAGAAAGGGAAAATAAGGTGGTGTTACAACAGGAGGAAGGGATGGTAAATAAAGCAACCCAAAAATGTATATTATAACCTATTAAATGACATAACAAATGTATCAGAATGACAAATGTAAAGAAGAATCACAATTATCTGAATGTATGCTTAAAATGGTATGTGAGAGAATGAAAAATAAAAATTTTGGAAGATGAAGAACAGAATAGAACAACAGAGTTGGAAGGGACCTTGGAGGTCTTCTAGTCCAGCCCCTTGCTCGAGCAGGAGACCATTTCATACAAACGGGGGTCCAATCTTTTCTTAAGAACCTCCTGTCCCCAACCTAGAGGAAATGTTGAATCTCCAGGACTAAGAGCCCTCAGAGGGAATCTCTGCAGCCCTCTTTGGCAGACACCCAAAATCCGTGATCATCGCAATCTTGTGGCCATCAACTCCGCCCCCCCCCCCCCCAGTTTACCACCCACGAAATCCTCCACAGGAGAAACATTTTTCTTTCAACTCCTCCCCCCACCCCCAGTGCAAACTGGGACCCACCCTCCTCTCCCTCTGCTGGTTTCCCTCCTTTTCTTTTCTCTTTTTCTTCCTTCTTTCTCCCTGAGGGCCTTCGAATCCAAACCCCATGCGCAGCGCAAACTTCCCGCTGTCAGAAATAAGCCTTCCCAGCGTTGCCACTGCAAGGCAACCTCTGAACAAGGTTTCGGTCTTCGTTTCTGCCAGGAAAGGGATATCAGAACTTGCTAAAAGAAATGTTGTCAGGGGGGAAAGGGAAAAGAAGAAAGAAAGAGGGAGGAAGGAAGGAAGGAGATTTGGATGGACGGCTAGATGGATGAGGGAGGGAGGGAGGGGGAAAAGAGGGAGAAAGAGAAGGAAAAAGGAAAGAGAGAAAGAAAGGAAAAAGAAAGAAAGCTGATTTTGATGTGGAAAGAAGCAAGCAAGAAATGAAGGAAGGAAAGCGGAGAAGGTAAGGAGGAAGCACGGAAATGGGAAGGAGGAAGAAAGGAAAGAAAGAAGGAAAGAAAGAAAGAGGGAAAGAGGGAAAGAAAGAAGGAAAGAAAGAAAGTTGATTTTGCTGTGGAAAGAAGCAAGCAAAAAAAGGAAGGAAGGAAGGAAGGAAGGAAGGAAGGAAGGAAGGAAGGAAGGAAGGAAGGAAGGAAAGAGTGGAGAGGGTAAGGAGGAAGCAAGGCAATGGGAAGGAGGAAGAAGGAAGGAAGGAGAAAGAAAGAAAGAAAGAAAGAAAGAAGGAAAGAGGGAAAGAAAGAAGGAAAGAAAGAAAGCTGATTTCACTGTGGAAAGAAGCAAGCAAAAAAAGGAAGGAAGGAAGGAAGGAAAGAAAGAAAGAAAGAGTGGAGACGGTAAGGAGGAAGCAAGGCAATGGGAAAGAGGAAGAAGGAAGGAAGGAGAAAGAAAGAAGGAAAGAAAGAAAGAAAGAAAGAAAGAAAGAAAGAAAGAAAGCTGATTTTGCTGTGGAAAGAAGCAAGCAAAAAAAGGAAGGAAGGAAAGAGTGGAGAGGGTAAGGAGGAAGCAAGGCAATGGGAAGGAGGAAGAAGGAAGGAAGGACAAAGAAAGAAGGAAAGAAAGAAAGAAGGAAAGAAAGAAAGCTGATTTTGCTGTGGAAAGAAGCAAGCAAAAAAAAGGAAGGAAGGAAAGAGTGGAGACGGTAAGGAGGAAGCAAGGCAATGGGAAGGAGGAAGAAGGAAGGAAGGAAGGAGAAAGGAAGGAAGAAAGAAAGATGATTTTGCTGTAGCAAGAAGCAAGCAAAAAAGGAAGGAAGGAAAGAGAGAAGGTAAATAGGAAGAAAGGAAATGGGAAGGAGAAAGAAAGAGAGAGAATGAATGAAAGGAAGAAAGAAAAGAAAGAAAGGCTAATTTTGATATGGAAGGAAGGAAACAAAAAAGGAAGGAAAGAGGAGAAGGTAGGTAGGTAGGTAGGTAGGTAGGTAGGTAGGTAGGTAGGTAGGTAGGTAGGAAGGAAGGAAGGAAGGAAGGAAGGAAGGAAGGAAGGAAGGAAGGCTTCCCCCCCTCCCCGGCGCTCTTCAAAGCCAGCCCCCACCACCCAAGCAGCTGTTCCGCGATCGCGTCCAGCCGACCTCAGAGGCTGCTCTCTCCCATCCACCTTCGCCCCCGCCCCTCCCTCCCTCCCTCCCTCCCTCCCGCGCTCGTTCCAAGCGGATTTGAGCCGCTTCTGCCGCCGCTACAGCAGCCAACGAAGCGGGGGGGGAGGGAGGGCGAGAGGGGGGGGGGTCGAGGAAGAGAGGCCGTTTCCCACCCGCCCCGCCCATTTCCTTGGAAAAACCCCAAAGGAAACGGAGCCCGAGCGCTGGCTTCGCTTTTCCAAAGCCCGGACACCCCCCCTCCCCTCCCTCCCTCCCCCCTGTTCTGCGCCCCCCCTCCCGCCCCGTTTCTCCTCCCCTCCCGCCCCCTCCCACCGCCCGAAGCCTTTATAATGTGGCCCCTCGACGGGCAGCATCCTTCCAGCCCGCTGGTCCTCCCTTCGGCCGGAGGACAAGAGCCGCCTCTCGCCAGCCCAGAGAAAGAAGGGAACCGCGCCCACCGACCGCCTCAACGCGCCCTCCGCCCTCGCCTCTCGCTCGCTCTCTCCCGGGGCCGTCCCGTCCGTTGAGGCTTCTCCGCTTGGCCGTCCGTCGCCCCGCCGCTCCCGTCTCCCGCTCGAGGCCCGATCCCCAGAGCTCCGTCCAGCTGGAATGAATAGACCTGAGCCCCCTTTCTGTGCAGAGAAGATTCCCCCAGCCCGAGGCGACTTTTCATGGGGAGCCGTCGCGGCTGCAGCAGCCGCCGCCCCGCCGCCCGCAGCCGCCGCCCCCGCCGCGCCTGATCCGGGGCTCGCTTACCCGCCGCCGCCCCCGCGCCGCAGCCGCTCTCCCAGCCCGAACCCGGCTTCGGATTCTGCCCCGGCGCCGCAGCGGCGGCGGCGGCTGCTGCTCAGCCCGGAGGCGGCCTCTTGGGTGCCTCGTCCTCGGCGGCGCCCAGCCCCGCGCCCAGCCCCGACGCCGCGGCGCTAGCAGCCTCCGCCGGCTATGGCTACGGCAGCGTCCCGGGCAAGAGCGGTAGCGGCAACAGCGGCGGCGGCGGAGGAGGCAACGGCGAGGATTCGCGCATCCGCCGCCCGATGAACGCCTTCATGGTGTGGGCCAAGGACGAGAGGAAGCGGCTGGCCCAGCAGAACCCGGACCTGCACAACGCCGTCCTCAGCAAGATGCTCGGTAAGGGAGGGCGGAGGGGTCCCTCTCCCACTGCGCGGCCCCCACGCCCACCCGTGACACACGGACACGCTCGCTCTCACGCGGAGGTCCTCTCCCCGCTGGCCCCTGGGCACGCGCGCCTTGAGACACCCACGCACCCACCCACGCGCACAGACCCGATCTCCCCACGCCTCCCCCCGTGAGACACAAACACGCAGCCACGCACTCGCAGGACGGCGTCGGGGGTCCTCATCCCACTCCCCGCTTCTTACACACAGACCGCACTCCCCACTCTTCTCCCCCCCCCCCGTGACACACACACACACACACACACACACACACACACACAGAGGTCCGGCTCCCCACTCCCCCCCACAAACAAACACTTAAGTCGGGGGTCCTCATCCCACTCCCCGCTTCTTACACACAGACTGCACTCCCCACTCTTCCCACCCCCTGTGACACACACACACACACACACACACACACACACACACAGAGAGAGGCCCGACTCCCCACTGCCCCCCACAAACAAACACTTAAGTCGGGGGTCCTCATCCACTCCCCGCTTCTTACACACAGACCACACTCCCCACTCTTCCCACCCCCTGTGATACACACACACACACACACACACACACACACAGAGGCCCGACTCCCCACTCCTCCCCACAAACAAACACTTGGGTCGGGAGTCCTCATCCCACTCCCCGCTTCTTACACACATACACACACACCGGACTCCCCACTCCTCCCCCTCGTGATACATACACACACACACAGAGACTGGACTCCCCACTCCCCCACCCCGCCCCTCCGTGACACACAAAAACAGCCACACACTCGCGGGACGGCACTCCCCGCTTGTTAAACACACAAGCACTCACGCGCGGAGCACTCGCGGGCGGGCGTCGGGGTTCCTCTTCCCACTCTCCGCTTGTTACACCAGGCACACACACCAAGACGCCCACGCACACGGAGACCAGACTTCCCAGCCCTCCCGCGACATACAAACACTCACGGGACGGCGTCGGGGGTCTTCTTGCAGCTGCCCTCTTCGCGCACACGCATTCACGCACACGCACAGACCAGCCTTCTCACACACACCTCTCCCCGTGATACACAAACACGCAGGCACACAGCCACGGGACGACATCACAGGGGGGGGGTCTTCCCGCTGTCCTCTTGGGGCACACGCATTGATACACACCCAGGCACCCACAGGTACGCATACACACACACACACACACATACACACACACAAAGGACTCCCTACTCCCCCCCCCTCGTTGACATACAAAGACACATGCAGGACAGCATAGGGACTCTTCTTCCCACTGTCCTCTTCTCTCTCTCTCTCTCTCTCTCTCTCTCTCTCTCTTCTCTCTCTCTCTCTCTCTCTCTCTCTCTCTCTCTCTCTCTCACACACACACACACACACACACACACACACACACACAAGAGAGAGAGAGAGAGAGAGATACTAGATACAGAGAGAGATGGGGCTCTCTTTGGGAGGGGGGAATCTTAGTCCAAAATGGAGAAGAAAGGATGGGGGGGGGCTTATACCTTGGGGGGTTCTGGGAATTGAAGTCCGCAAGTCTTAAAAGTTGCCAAGCTCCAGAAACATTGCCAAAAGGAGACCATTTGGTATGATTTCCCCCACTTTTGTGTGTGTTCGTAGGAGCACAGAATTGAAAAGCTGGAAAGAACCCCCCCCCCCAGGGTCATCTAGACTAACCCTCTGCCACTTAGGGCTAACCCAGCATTTCTGATTGACAGAGGAATTTTATCTGGGTTCTGCTCCAGGATGCGAGCAAGATCAGATCTGGGTGTACGTGGATCCCAATCACATCCCAGCGTTTTATCTTAATTATTCTGAGCTCAACCTACTTAAGGAACATTTTGCATCCTTATAATAATTTAGGGAATCAATTGAGACAGGACAGAAGAGCTTTTTAAACCTCTGAGATCTATTTTAATTGAAATTCCAAAATCCATTGGATGTTTTTTAAAAAAATAAACTTAACTTTGCATTATTTGGGGGTGATTAGAGTTAGTTCCGAACCTTCTATTCTAAGACGCCATGAACCAGCACATCTGGAAACAACTGCCAAAAATATTTGATGCTTAATAAAGTCGCAAATAATTAGGATTCAAGTACCAGTAAAGGAGAATATTTGTCGCTCAGGTTTGAAACGAGAGGTCCTTTGAGGCTTCGATTTCTTGCAGACGTTTCATTACCCAACTAGGTAACATCATCAGAACTCAAACATTTGTGTTTCGAGGGAAAACGGCTTTTATGGAAGCTTTGCTTTGGTGATGGTTGGACCTACGCTCTGTGTTCACACAGCATATGGGATCATAAACAGGGGGGCATATTTCATCTAACATGCTAAGCCACAGCAGAAAATACGTGGTGAGGTTAAGTCTAATCAAGCTTCGTATGTTGCAGTAATTAGAGCAAAAATGGTATTTAGCTGGCCAGGTTAAGCATACTGTGAGTTAAAACAGTAATGAATTATATATTGATTGAGGCTATTTATATATAGTCTTAATAATTTTACAATTTTTTTTACAAAAAACCACCTTACTCGGAACAGCTTATATCCTCCGATGTTACCTTAACAGTTCCTAGGTCCTTGGTTAGGACTCGAGCTGTTGAGCTACCAACCAGCCCCAAAGGCTGTGAATCTCACCAAAGATTAACCAATAATAACCAACAACCAATAACCAATAATAACAACAACAACCTGTATCAACCATTAGAACCATAATATTAATAGTATTTGTAATGCATTTTTGAATGTTCATTTGACTTGAGTTTCATGTTTAATGAATAAATTATGTAATAGTAATATAAAAGAGTGATTACCCATTGTCATCGGGGCACTTGGCACCATGTCCAAGAGTTTTATAAGATACACCAACAAATTGCAGCTTCCTGCAATAACACCAGCGGAACTGCAAAAAACTGCGCTACTTGGAACATCGTATATTTTAAGAAGTTACTTCTTAAAGTACCTAGGATGATATCTAGGATGCTGGTACTTTATTAATGAATAAAGTATATAATAATAATATCTTCCTTCTTCTCCTCTCTTTCATTCATTAAACATGAAACTCAAGTCAACTGAGCATTTAAAAATGTATCACAAATATTGACTGGCGCTGATGGTTGATACAGGTTGCTGCCAAGTTGTTGTTGTTGTTGTTGTTGTTGTTGTTATTATTATTATTTTAATATCTTCAAACAAAACATCTACCTGTCCTTGGGAAGGACTCGATTGGAGGGCAAAAAGGCCAAATCCAGTCTCAACATCCAGTTGACTGAGCGATAAATTATTAAATGTTGATATCAACAATCCTATTATTTATCTATTTTATGTGCCCCATTCTGGATTTGGGTATCGTTTCTCCCAGTCTTAAACAACTGGACTATATTTGCACTTTCAAACAAAAATAGAGAGAATTTTTCTTCCTGATTTCTCCCAATCTTAAACAAATGGACTGTTATTTGCACTTTCAAACAAAAATAGAGAGTTCAGAGCCAAGGTGGCGCAGTGGTTAAATGCAGCACTGCAGGCTACTGCTAGATCAGCAGGTCAGCGGTTCAAATCTCACTGGCTCAGGGTTGACTCAGCCTTCCATCCTTCCGAGGTGGGTAAAATGAGGACCCAGATTGTTGGGGGCAATATGCTAACTCTCTGTAAACCGCTTAGAGAGGCCTGAAAGGCCTATGAAGCGGTATATAAGTCTACTGCTATTGCTATATATATTTTTTTTTCTTCCTGCCCTAGAAAATGACTTTTTCAAAGAAAAAAGGATCGAGATAGATGGATGGATGGATAGATAGATAGATCTATTATTCTTTTCCTGCTCTTAAGGTGCCATTTGAGACTGCAGGACATCATACAAAGATTACCAAAATGATTAATAGCTATTGATAGCTGGATCTTCCTGGGTTTTACTTCTTCCAGGTTGCGGGCTGTTAACTATCTTGTGGCCATGAGTTTCACAGTTTAATATCTCAGTGTGCAGCAAAATCTCCCACGATTCAGTGTTCTTGGACAATCCGGACTGCACATATTCTCCGTTCCCCATGCTATAAATAATTTTATCACATGTTTTAATCCCTTTTCTTCACACTCTCTTTTTATGGAACCGATTGTGGGAAAAGCTCCATTCCTCAACCGGCTCTTCACTGTATCCACTTTAGACAACATGATTTGGCTCTCGCTATTTAAGCAAGACAATATGGAAAATGAATTTAAGAGCTTCTTTTTTTAAAAAAAGAAAAGAAAAGAAATATTTTTACGCTCCAGTGTTTATTGTCTCCGAGCCATTTCTTGTTCTTTAGATGCTTGAAGGGATTGTAGTGAAATTAACTCGCTGTAGAGTATCTTTATTCTCTCCCCCCCCCCCACTCTCTCTCTAAAGTGGAACTTGGCTCCCTTATAGGGTTTGAAAAATGTCCAAATTGCCGTCTCGCAGTTTCTGGAAAATGTTCCCTAAACAACGCGCCCTTTGATGTAGTGAGTCACAATTTGGAAGTGGCGCACCTTTAAAACAACCAGTTGCCCGTTCCAGAATCCGCTAACCCCTCTCTGACTGTGACTTCACAAGTTACGGTTGTGTGAAACAAGCGTACAATTTTTTTGAGTGCAACGTTTGGGTGATGGAATAAGGACACTGTGTTTTTTTTAAAATTTGATTTAATTTCCCCCAGTCTTTATTATTTTTTACAAATAACTCAAGACGGCAGGCATACCCGGCACATAACTTCCTCCACCTATTTTCCCCACCAAAACAACCTTTGAGAAGGATTAGGCTGAGAAAGAATGACTAGCCCAAAGCCATCTAGCTGGCATTCTTGCCTAAGGCAAGAACTAGAACTCACTGTCTCCTGGCAATTGGCCCAAAGTCGCTCAACTGCCTTGCATGCATAAGGTGGGACTAGAACTCACGCTCTCCTGGTGATAAGACCAAAGTCATCCAGCTTTCGTGTCTAAGACAGAACTAGAACTCACTGTCCCCTGGCAGTTGGCCCAAAGTCACCCATCTGGCTTGCATGCATAAGATGGGACTAGAATTCACGCTCTCCTGGTGATAGGCCCAAAGTCATCCAGACAGCTTTCATGCCTAAGGCGAGGCTAAAACTCACTGTTGCCTTTTTTTCTCGCCTGGTGCCTTAACCACTAAACTAAACTGCCTCTTTTTGTGCACGCTTGTGGATATCTCCACACTTAAATTCAAGATGCAGCAGGTGTTCTTAGGAATTGTGTGCACATCTCAAATTATTATTGTACCTTAAAGACAGAGAGAGAGAGAGGGAGGGAGAGGGAGAGGGAGATAGATAGATAGATAGATAGATAGATAGATAGATAGATAGATAGATAGATAGATAGATAGATAGATAGATAGATAGATAGATAGATAGATGATAGATGATAGATAGATAGATAGATAGATAGATAGATAGATAGATAGATAGATAGATAGATAGATAGATATTTAGTTGGAGATGCTCAGCGATCACAATTAACTCCATGCATCTAAATTAGAACCGGATTGCTCTCTTTTAAAGGATTGGTAGGATCCTAAGCTTATTAGTTGCTGAGATACTCCCAAAATTATCATTCTGGTATCACAGATAGTCCTCCACATACGGACCACAATTTGAACCCCAAAATGCTGTGGCTAAGCGAAACATTTGTTAAATTAGTTTTCCCCCATTTTACAACCTTACCCTAATTGTTAAGTGAATCACGGCTGTTGTTAAGTTGCTAAGTGAACCTGGCTTCCCTGATGGGCAAAGTTGCTTTGGAGAAGGTCGCAACAGCTGACTTGTATTTATGACTGCAACCGTCATAAATACAAGTCAGTTGCCAAGCGTCCGGATTTTTTGAGGAAAATTTCTGAGGAAATTTTTGAGGAAAATTTCTGAGGAAATTTTTGAGGAAAATTTCTGAGGAAATTTTTGAGGAAAATTTCTGAGGAAAATTTTGAGGAAAATTTCTGAGGTAATTTCTGAGGAAAATTTCTGAGGTAATTTCTGAGGAAATCTCAGGAAATTTCTCCTTATTTCTAGGTTGGATCTTTCTTTGATTAGTTTCCATCCATGGTTTCTTGTCCTGCCTTCTTCTGGTTTGGAGAATAGCTTGATTCCCTCTTCCGTGTGGTAGCCTCTGAGATATTGGAACACTGCTATCATGTCACCCCTAATCCTTCTTTTCATTAAACAAGACCTCCCCAGTTCCTGCAACCGTTCGTCAGATGTTTTTATCATGTCCTCTCTTTTCTCTTTCGGACCCCCAGGCCAGGCGTGGAAAGCCCTGAGCACCACTGACAAGCGCCCCTTCGTGGAGGAGGCTGAGATGCTGAGGATCCAGCATTTGCAGGACCACCCCAACTACAAGTACCGTCCCCGCCGGAAGAAGCAGGCCAAGAAAATCAAGAGGATGGAACCAAGTATCCTTCTCCACAACCTGCCCCAGCCCTGCGGCGAGAATTTTGCCATGGGCCACCGCAGCAGTGCCGGAGGCGGCGGCCTCGGCCACTCCCAGCCTCCGCCACTGAACCACTTCCGAGAACTGCGCTCGATGGGGTCAGAGATGGAGAACTACGGCCTGCCAACCCCGGAGATGTCCCCTCTGGACGTCCTTGAACAAGCAGAGCCGGCCTTTTTCCCGCCGCACATGCAGGACGACTGCAACGTGATGTCCTTTCGGGGGTACCATCACCCTCCTCCTCCACCGCCGATGGAGTTTTCCCCGGAAAAAAACCTGGGGAGGAACATGGTCATGGGGTACCCCCCCAACCCTCCCTCCCACCTGGCCGAAGCCATGAGGACTCCCCACCCGCCTGGGATGTACTACAACCAGATCTGTGCTGCGGGAGCTGCCAACGGGCTGTCAGCCCACCTGGGCCAGCTCTCCCCTCCGCCCGAGTCGCACCAGCTGGATGGCGTGGAGCACTTGAACCCGAATGAGCTGTGGACAGAAGTGGACCGCAACGAGTTTGACCAGTATTTGAATATGAGCAGGACTCGTCCGGATCCTTCCGGCTTCGCCTACCATGTTTCTATGTCCAAAGTGACTCCCCGGAGCTGTGAGGACAACAGCCTCATCTCAGCCTTGTCCGATGCGAGCAGCGCTGTTTATTACAGCGCCTGTATCACTGGGTAAACGTTGAATTGAGGGAGAGGTTTGGGGCAGCCCCACAAGCCGGGAGGGAACCATCGTCCCCTCTTCTCAAGGTTGCTGGGAAATTTGAGTGGAGAGACGTACTCCATACGATCCCCCCGTTGGGTTTCCCGGGACTCCTTGGGGAGAGCTAGGACGGTGAACCCAGTATGAATTGGAGAGGAGATTGGGACTCAGGCGTATAATTAATCCTCGAGTTACAACCACTCATTTAGCAACCATTCCAATGACACTGAAAACAAGTGACTAGTCCTCGCACTTATGACCGCTGCAGCATCCCCACCCTCATCTAATCCCTTGGCATGTATTTACGATGGTTGCAGGGTTTGGGGAATCACCTGATCGCTTTTTGCAACCTTTCCCGCCGGAATCTGACAACAAAGGGGAAGTCGGATTTGTTTAACGACCATCTGATTCACTTAATAGCTGCAGTGATTCACAACTGCCGGGGCAAAAAAAAAAAAAGAGGCCGTAAATCGGGCATGGCTCACTTAACCCCTGCCTTGTTTAGCGGTGGAAATCTTGCCCTCCCTTGTTGTTGTAAATCGAGGATTATCTGCGCCCGTAGGAAGTGGTTAGATCAAAAGCAGCCCCTGGAGATGCTAATGCTTTGCTCCAGAGAGGAAGAGGAGGTGAGTTTGTGCTCTTTGCTTCGGTTGTGAAGTTTTGAGCTGAGGAGTTCAGCTGGCTGTGGAGTAGCTGAGGAGTAAAGTTCCTTACAAGCAGTTCGGGACAAATTTTGTACCGAAAATATCTCACGGTTTTGGAAAAGCTGGAGCTCAACTCAAGATGCGGAAGGGCCTTCTCACACATTACAAACTTTTAAATACCCGACCTTCACATAATAATTGACACAAGTGTCCATACAGCCAAGGACTTCCTATTGGCATCTGGAGTAACTACAGATGTAGTAGTATTGGGATATGTAGTAATTCCGGGCTCTACACACCATTGCCTTCCAATAAACTCATGGACGGCAAGCTAACTTTTGGGCCTTCTAATGTGTGCATTGCCCCTTGGTCTCCTTTCCACAGTTGCTGCAAGGATCAAAGCAAAATCAGTACGGCTCGCTCATCTTAGAACCGCCTCCCGCTCTCTCTCTCTCTCTCTTTTTATGTTACAGTAGTCCTCGACTTATGACCCCAATGGAGCCCAACAGCTCAGTTGCTAAGGGACAAATTCGCTAAGTGAGTTTTGCCCCGCCCCCCTTTGATGCATTTTCTTGCCACGTAAGTGAATCACTAAATTGGTAACACCGTGGTAACTTTGAACGGTCGCTAAATGGAATCGTCGTAAGTGGAGGACTACGCGTACCTGGGCGGGAAATTTCTCCTCTCCAAGGGAAAAAATAGAATGGGCCCCGTTACAATGGTAGTCCGCCCCATAAGTGCCTTCCCACTCCCTGCTTCCCACCGTGTCTCTGGCTGCCCCAAATCTCTCCTTTGATCTGTAAAACCTGCATTATTTTAGACTATCTCATTAAAGGCATTGCTTTCTTTTTTTTAAAAAAAGGTAAAAAAACAATAAGGCTAAAGAATTGATATACTGTATTGCTGTGTAGCACAAGGAGATGGTTCAAAACAGGAGGAAAATGCAATTTTAAGGTGCCATATATACTGGGAGGGGGTACCCATCGCTGGGTTTTTGCCGTAAAAGATCGGGGAAGGAATTCAGGCAGATACTTATTGAGCTAATCATCTGCATTTAAACCAGAATTTTTGACTCTTCGCAACTTTTAAGAGGGGTGGACTTCAACTCCCAGAATTCCCCAGCTTGGGGAATTCTGGGAGTTGAAGTCCACCCGTCTTAAAAGTTACCAGAGTCGGGAAATTCCATTTAGACGATTCAGTATTGGAGCAAACAGTATCTTTTGCATTCCTTTCCCCACTGTGTAAAAGGTACCCAGGCCTTCCTCAGCCCTAATTGAAAAAGGTTTGTTTTCAAAGGTTTTAACCCCGGTTTCTAAATCGAGATAAACCCCAGTCCGTTTTGATCCCAGAGATAAGATTCAGTAAAAGGGCTAAGATTTTTAAAATGCCGACACTTGGATCCGAGTCATTACCCACAGAGTTGGGCCCCTTGGTGAAATCAGCGTGGCAATTTGCGAAGGCTGCATTTCCAAAATCCGGAGTGACTCTTGCAGGGAATCCACCGTGAAAAAATGCGAAGCCCGTGCACTGCACTGCTGGAATGCGTGATTTCTTGTGATGAACGCATGAACCGTTGCAATGTTCCATAAGGCTGGACGCCGGAGGGGATAAAACAGAGAGGAGCGTACACGGAGGTGATTAAAAGAGTGGTGAGAAAGGGAAGTGTGAGAAAAGTTGTAAGGGAAGGCAAGAGGCTCCATGGATTAGGCCAATTTCCTTGACTCTTAATCCACAGAATCTTAGAGGTAGGGGACCCACGAGGGTCATCTAGCCAAGCTCTATGCAACGGGAAGGAAATGCATTGAAGTGGCTTCTTCCCCCCCCCCGTTTTACAATTCCTGGAGTGTAATTCTAGGCAGGTGTAGAATTTATCTCCACAGATTTTTGTTATTTGTAGGTGAAAATGCCACTTAAAATACCTTGGCGCAAGAGATTTGGTGGCGTGGTTAAACTGAGGGTAGATCTCTCCGTCTGCAAAACTTCAGCCCTGTGGATTTGAACCCTTGGCTAATTGCCAAGCGTGTGTGTGTGTATGTGTTTGTACATATTTGGAGCTGATATTTTAATGCAATGTTTCTCAATTGTAGCATCTTGGAAGATACGTGGACTTCAACTCCCAGAATTCCCCAGCTGGCTACAACCAGTTAGGGAATTCTGGGAGATGAAGTCCACGCGTCTTCAAGTTGGCATGGTTGAAAAACGCTGCTTTAAATCCTATTTTAAAGCCAGGCGGATGTTTTTGGACTATTAGCCTTAGCCTTCCAACTTTATTTCCCCTGCAAAGTGTCAGCTGGCTGTGCCAGACAATAAATGTGAGGGGTTCTGTGTGTAAAAACACACACACACACACATAGACACACACACACCTTCAAATCCTCCTTACAAAGGATATAATCGTCCAAGATGTAACTATAACCCCATTTTGAACGTTAACTCAAAACTGCACCATGCATGAAAAATGAACACTTCAATCTTTAAAAACTCACAACAACTCAATTCATAAGTGAACGGCGCCAGTGTTAAAATCCAGAACAAGCCTTTTTCAACGTTATTAAGGGGGACCGGGGTAATTTCAGGGTGCCCCTTACCACTTATTTCCCACCGTATCACAGCATTCTCTTTGGTTTGGACAAATCTATATTTTTTACTAAGCTTTTTTTTTTAAATAATAAAAAAAATTACTTATCTATAAATAATATTTAAGTTGTTCAGGCATTTTATACTACGTCTTCTCTGTCTGTCTCTCTCTCTCTTTTGTAATCGATGAAAGGATAATCACAGTGTTGAAAAAGCACCTATGTAGCAAATAATGCGGCTCGTCGGAAGAAGCAGCAGCTCTTAAGCTGCGCGGGATCGAAACCTCTGGAACTTGGGATTCGCAGGGAAACATTACAGCTGCCCTCCGAAATTCCCAGCGAGGGTTTCAAACGATCCCCTTTGTGCATTTACCTACAGCATCGCAGGGACACATGTCGGAGCATCGGACTGAATCCAGCACTTGTTTCGCTGCCTGGTTAATTATTAGAACATCTTTTCCTAATTGCACGACTCCCATGCGCTCGTTATGCGAACACATGTTCTGTTTCCCCCAACCGATGTTGCCCCCAAGTGTTTCCAGATTTCTTTCTGGCAGCCGATCCGTGTTGAGTCTCCGCATTGGCATCGTGGGAACCTCTCCCGCCAAGAGACGCTGTCAAAAGACACGAAAGGACTGGCACTTTGAACCCAGGGGATGTTTTTTTAAAAATATATATATATATAAAAATATATTTTTAACGGGCTGATGTTCAGCCCAGCGAGTTTGGGGTTTATTGGTTCAGAAGGAAGGCTCTGTCCTCAGCATGGAAAAACTCAAAATAAAAGCACCGTGATATTCTTTTTCTCAGCATGTCTGGGTGTGTGTTTTTCGGTTTAACGCAACTGCTTTTGACTTTACGAGGTTTTTTTTCTCAGAGGGTGGGTGGGATCTCTCCTCCCCCCAAGGAGATTCTGTGCAGCTTGGGAGGGGTGGGGGTCTTCAGGAACTGATCAGTTGGGCAAATGTGGTTGTTTTCAGGCATGCGTGCTGTGTTTTCTTTCTAACATGTTGCAGAAATCTGGATGATGTCAAAGAACCTGGTTTTAAGCCAAGCACATGCGTGTGCTCACCATCACAATGTTGTGTGCTCATACCTGCGTTTAATTTTATAATTGGGTGGGTGGGGGGCTTCAGAAAGCCTGACTGTATTTTTAAATCAAGCTGGGTTGTTGGTGGGTTATTGTTGTGTTGTTGTTTTTTGCAAAAGTCCCTGTAGCATCCCTGGGAGTAACACACAGGTAGTCCTCAACTTACGATTATACCGGGGATCCGAATTCCCATTGCTAAGCAAGGCAGTTCAATCAGGAATAGAGCTGGAAAGGGATTCTGGGAGTTGAAGTCCACAGGACTTAAAGTTGCCAAGTTTGAGAAACACTGGACTAGTGGATCTCCTCTAGTCCAGTGTTTCTCAACCTTGGCGACTTTAAGTCCTGTGGACTTCAACTCCCAGAATCCCCCAGCCAGCTGGCTGGGGAATTCTGGGGGTTGAAGTCCACCGGACTTAAAAGTCACCAAGTTTGAGAAACACTGCTCTAGTCCAACTCTCTGCTCAAGCAGGAGTCCCTCTACAAGAGCCAAGGTGTCCCTCAAGGAGTCCCTCTACAAGAGCCAAGGTGGCGCAGTGGTTAAAAGCAGCACTGCAGGCTACTGCTAGATCAGCAGGTCAGCGGTTCAAATCTCACCGGCTCAGGGTTGACTCAGCCTTCCATCCTTCCGAGGTGGGTAAAATGAGGACCCAGATTGTTGTTGGGGGCAATATGCTGACTCTCTGTAAACCGCTTAGGCCTGTAAGGCCTATGAAGCGGTATATAAGTCTACTGCTATTGCTATTATTGCTATTGCTATTGCTACACCAGGGGTCTCTGCAACCTTGGCGACTTTAAGCCTGGCAGACTTCAACTCCGAGGGAGAGTCAACCTATTCTGCAAAGCACCACCTGAAAGCAGAGGACAAGAAGCAATGGGTGGAAACTAATCAAGGAGAGAAGCAACAAAGAACTAAGGAGGAATTTCCTGACAGTGAGAACAATGAATCAGTGGGACAACTTGCCTCCAGAAGTTTTTAAGAGGCTGTTGGATATCCATTTGTCTGAAGTGGTGTAGGGTTTCCTGCCTAAGCAGAGGGTTGGACTAGAAGACCTCCAAGGTCCCTTAAAACTCTGCTATTCTATTCTAATTCTGAAGTTGAAATCCCCAGGCTTACAGTTGCCAAGGTTGGAGACACACATACACACACACACCCGCTGTTCTACACTATTTCAGATAGCGGTTAAGTGAGTCTGATTTTAGATCTTTGCTGTTGCAGTTGTTAAGTGGGACACGTGGTCGTTCAGCGAATCTGGCTTCTCCCATTGATTTTGTTTGTCAGATGCTGGCTGGGAAGTTGTGATCATGACATGACCGGAGATTTCTGCAACTGTTGTAAATACATACCAGCGCTTCAAATTTTTGATCCTGTGATTGTAAAGATCCTGTCACGGTTTTAAGTGCAAGGATCTATTTATAAGTCACTTTTTTCCCCAGTCCTGTTGTTGAATGGAAATGGTTGTAATTTGAGGACTACCTAAATCCCTATTAATTGATCGCTAAAGAAACGCCACTAAAGGGGAGTTTCTTTGCCTATCAAGCGAAGATTTATTCTTATAAATCTGGTTTATATCCACTTTATAAATGCAAGAATTAAAAAAAGAGGCCAGCCGTCTCCTACATCGTTTACAAAAACAAAATAAGGAATTTTTAACGCCAAGAATCAGAAAATGGAATGTCATCAAAACAGGAACTCGGTTGTGCAGGGAAGTTTGTGGAGTCGTAGTATGTCTCTCCAGGCAGATCTCTTGTCATTTAGCAAAGCAAATTTCATTAATTTTAAAGAGAAAAATGACTCTTTTTGTCACAGATTATTTCTTTTAATTGCATTTTTCTTTTACAGAAAGTACCAACTAAAATAGCTGCTTCAGTGCCAAAACCCAGATTCATTGTTGGCTGGTAGAATATTAAAAACATTTTCTGATCCATCCTTGCTTCCTTCCTTCTCTCCCTCCCTCCCTCTCTCCTTCCTTCTTTGCCTTCCTTCCTTTCTTTTCCACCTTTTTTCTTTTCTGCCTTTTTTCTTTGTCTCCCTCCCTCCTTTCTTTCTTTCTTTCTTTCTTTCTTTCTTTCTTTCTTTCTTTCTTTCCCCTTTCTTTCTTTTTTCTTTCTCTTCCTCCCTTCTTTGCCTTCCTTCCTTCCTCTTCCTTTCTTTTCCACCTTTTTTCTTTTCTGCCTTTTTTCTTTGTCTTCCTCCCTCCCTCCTTTCTTTCTTTCTTTCTTTCCCCTTTCTTTCTTTTTTCTTTCTCTTCCTCCCTTCTTTGCCTTCCTTCTTTCCTCTTTCTTTCTTTTCTACCTTCTTTCTTTTCTACTTTTTTCTTTGTCTTCCTTTCTCCTCCCTCCTTTCTTTCTTTCTTTCTTTGTCTTTCTTTCCCTCTTTCTTTCTTTCTCTTCCTTCTTTGCTTTCCTTCCTTCCTTTCTTTTCTACCTTTTTTCTTTTCTGCCTTTTTTCTTTGTCTTCCTTTCTTTCTCTCCCCTTTCTTTCTTTCTTTCTTTCTTTCTTTCCCCTTTCTTTCTCTTTCTTTTTTCTTTCCTTCCTTTCTTCCTCTCTCTTTTCTTTTTTTCTTTCTTTCCCTTTCCTCAATTAATCAAGCTTAATTTTGGCAACTACTCCAATGCATATCTTTTGAGTATTTCAAGGGGGAATTTTCCGTCCACTGCAGGAAAATGCCACTGGCATCTGTTCATCAAATGATGGTGATTTGGAACAGATTTTTCAGAAAAGTCTGCATTTTTAACAAATCCTTTTCTCTCTCTTACTTTCTTATTCCCTCCCTCCCTCCCCCCCACCTCTCTCTCGCGCGGAACGTAACACCAAACAAAGAAACCATGTTTTTCTTTTCAAGACAAGGAAAAGAAGAAGGAAGGAAGGAAGAAATAAAAGAGAAAAAAGAAAGAAAAAAGAGGAAGGAAGGAAAGAGTGAGAAAGGAAGGAAGGGAGGAGAGAGACAAAGGAAAAAGAAAGAAAGAAAGAAAGAAAGAGATGGACAAAAGAAAGAAAAAAAGAAAAAGAAGAAGGAAGGAAAGGCAAGAGTGAGAAAGGAAGGAAGGAGAGAGACAAAGAAAAAAGAAAGAAAGAAAGAGATGGACAAAAGAAAGAAAAAAAGAAAAAGAAGGAAGGAAAGGCAAGAGTGAGAAAGGAAGGAAGAAGGAGAGAGAGAAAGGAAAAAAGTGAGATAGAAGAAAGGAAAAAGGAAGGAAAGGAAAGAGTGAGAAAGGAAGGAAGAAGGAGAGAGAGAAAGGAAAAAAGTGAGATAGAAGAAAGAAAAAAGGAAGGAAAGGAAAGAGTGAGAAAGGAAGGAAGAAGGAGAGAGAGAAAGGAAAAAAGTGAGATAGAAGAAAGAAAAAAGGAAGGAAAGGAAAGAGTGAGAAAGGAAGGAAGAAGGAGAGAGAGAAAGGAAAAAAGTGAGATAGAAGAAAGAAAAAAGGAAGGAAAGGAAAGAGTGAGAAAGGAAGGAAGGAGAGAGAAAGGAAAAAGAAAAGAAAGTGAAATAGAAGAGAAAGAAAGAAGGGAAGGAAGGGAAGGGAGAGAGTGAGAAAGGAAACAAGGTAGAAGGAGAGAGAAAGAAAACGTGACACAAAAGAAAGGAAAAAAGGAAAGAAAGAAAAAGGATTTCCCTTGCAAGCTAAACTTGACAAACTTGGCTTTGAGGTTATTAACACATCCAGCTTGATAACAAGGCAGGGAGAAGAAGCGTTAGAAATAAGTGTAATAACAAAAAAAAGGAAGAAATAATGAAAGGGAAAAGTGACATCACCCGTTAAACAGGAGGTCTGGCTCCGGGCCACTTTTGGGACACTCAACCTGTGCCAAAATTACTGGATTTCCCGCCCACCCCAGCCTTGGAAAAAAAGATGAGAAACATCCTGTGCAGGCCTGCACATATGGCCGGGACAGGAAATGTCCTAGTGACATTAAGCTCCCCAGGAACAAATCTGGAAGGATGAATTTGTGGGGGGGAGGGAGGGAGGGAAGTGGGGTTGAAAAAGACCCCTTGACTTATTTTTCAGGTTAGGCCGATGTGATCATTTCCTGAACTATAAAGGAGAAAGCCACGGCGGCCCTTTCCCCCCCCCCCCCCCCCCGCTCTCTCTCGGACGCCAGCAGGAAGGGAGCCGAACATGTCCCATCTCAAAGGAAGCCCCAGAGTCATTTCCAACAAGTAGAAAACCGTGAGCCAACTCGCTCCTAACTCCAGCAACCGACTCCTCCGGGATGCTGGGAAGCCCCTCCCTCTGCCTCTGAAGCCACGCCCCTTCATCCCTAACCTGGGTTGGATAAAGGGGGGGGGTCGTGGATCCTGGCTGCTTGTGGCAGCTTCGTACATCCGGATTTGGGGGGGCCGAGCAGAAGTTTTGACAATAATTAATTCCCCAGAAAGCAAGCGGATTAAAGGCCTGGAGACCAAAAATATAGGAAGAATAGTTGCAGGATTCGGGTTTGGCGAGTCTAGGGAAAAGAAGGACCAGGGGTGTCAGGATAGTATCATTCCAGTATTTGAGAGGCTGCCCTAAAGAAAGGGAGGTCCACTTATTTTCCAAAGGGCCAGAAGGCGAGACAAGAAGCAATGGATGGAAACTAATCAAGGGGAGAAGTAACCTGGAATTAAGGAGAATTCCTAACAGTGACAATAATGGACCAGTGGAACAGAGCTTGTGGCTGTTAAAAAGAGACTGGGCAGTCACTTGTCTGAAATAGTATAGGTTCTCCTGCTTGAGCAGGGGGCTGGCCTAGAAGACCTCCAAGGTCCCTTCAAGCTTTCTATTCTATTCTATTCTATTCTATTCTTCTATTCTATATTCATTCCATTCTATATTCATTCCATTCTCTATTCTATTCTATTCTATTCTATTCTATTCTTCTCTATTCATTCCATTCTCTATTCATTCCATTCTCTAGTCTATTCTTCTATTCTATATTCATTCCATTCTCTATTCTATTCTATTCTATTCTATTCTATTCTTCTCTATTCATTCCATTCTCTATTCTATTCTATTCTTCTATTCTATATTCATTCCATTCTCTATTCTATTCTATTCTATTCTATTCTTCTCTATTCATTCCATTCTCTATTCTATTCTATTCTATTCTTCTCTATTCATTCCATTCTCTAGTCATTCCATTCTCTAGTCTATTCTTCTATTCTATATTCATTCCATTATTCTATTCTATTCTATTCTTCTATATTCATTCCATTCTCTATTCTATTAGTGGAATGGAAAATAGAATAGAAAGAATAGACTAGAATGGAATGGAATGGGGTGAAGTGGAATGGAACGGAATGGAATAGGAATAAGAAGAATAAAATAGAATAGATATAGAATAAAACAGAACAGAACAGAACATTGGAATGTAGAATAGAATGGAATGAAGTAGAGTGGAATGGAATGGAAAATAGAATACAAAATAGAATAGAATAGAATGGAATGGGGTGGGGTAAGGTGAGGTGGAATGGAATGGAACGGAACGGAATAAGAATAGGAATAAGAAGAATAAAATAGAATAGAATAGAATAGAATAGAACAGAACAGAACAGAACAGAACAGAACATTGGCATGTAGAATAGAATGGAGTAAAGTAGAGTGGAATGGAATGGAAAATAGAATACAAATAGAATAGACTGGAATGGAATGGGGTGGGGTGGGATGGAACAGAATAGGAATAAGAATAGAATAGAAATTGGAATAGAAATTGGAATAGAAATTGGAATAGAATCGAAAAAAGGATAGGATAGGATAGAATAACAAAGTTGGAAGGGACCTTGGAGGTCTTCTAATCCAACCCCCTGTTGTTGGATTTTACAACAATTTTTATGGTGGCTGTTAAGTGAATTCAGCTCCCCTAATGGGCGTTTTTGGCTGGAAATCAGCAAAACCAGTCACAAATTGCAATCCTGCGACCCAGAACGTTACAACCGGTCATAAATGTGAGCCAGTTGCTGAACTGCCCAAATGGCGATCCTTTGACCGTGAGTGTGATGGATCGGTCAAAAGCGCGAGTACCAATAGCAAAGCACATTTCCCAAGGCCGTTGTAACTTTGAACCGTCGTTAAATGAGCAGCCATGATATTGAGGACAGCCATAACCAAGAAAGAGGTCCCCATTTCTAACCCTAGGGCAGAGATCTTCAAACTTGGCAACTTTAAGACTTGTGGACTTCAACTCCCAGAATTCTCCAATTCTGGGAGTTGAAATCCACAAGTCTTAAAGTCGCCAAGTTTGAAGACCTCTGCCCTAGAAATTTCCAGGCAAAGACAAAGCTACAAGCAAACATCAACAAGCATAGGAAACGGCTTTATTCCACATTCTGATGTCCATCCATGATGTCCATCCATCCATCCATCCATCCATCCATCCATCCATCCATCACCGGTCTATCAGTCCCAACTGGAAATATCTCTCTAAGAATTGCAGACAGCAAAAGACCTTTCTCACCCTTTCATTTCCTATTCAACTTTTTCAGCGCCGATCCCAGAGGTGAACCTGCTTTTGTGTCGGGTCTTCCTCTAATCCAAAGTTGGCGCCAGGAGCTGCCACCGAGGTCTACTTGTTAAGTTCCCGAGCCATGAACGTGGGATCCTCCAAATTGGAGATGAAGATGGTGCCTTCAGTTGCTGTTCTGATTTAGGCTTCCCAAGATCACGAAGCAGACGCCTCGGGTTCCACCACAAAACCGCGTTTGACTAACGGGCGCTCGACGAAACCGCGTAGCTGACGTCATCACAGGGGGACAACAGGGCGGAGACAGAAGCACGCTGTAAACGCTAAACCTAAAATTAACCCCTAAACCTAAACTTAACCCCCCTAAACCTAATCCTAAACCTAACCCTAAACCTAACCCTTAACCTAACCTTAAACCTAATCCTAAACCTAACCCTTAACCTAACCCTAAACCTAATCCTAACCCTTAACCTAACCCTAACCCTAACCCTAACCCTAACCCTAACCCTAACCCTTAACCTAACCCTAAACCTAACCCTAAACCTAAACCTAACCCTAAACCTAACCCTTACCTTAAGTTGAATCGGCTTGCTTTCAAAGCGCTATTTAAAGCGCCCTTCTTTCTCCGCGCTGGCTGTTGTCACCCTGTTGATGACGTCAGCGACGCGGTTTAATCGGGCGCGCTTTAGTCGAGCACGGTTTTGTCGTGCCACGGACTCCTCGTCCCGATAAAACCCCTTTTATTTAGTTTTAAAGTGAATTCCTCTCCAGCAAAGTCCCAGCCGACAGTCTTTCATGAGATTTCACAACGACAGACTTTGATCAGGCTTGGAGAGCCGGCAGGCCGATATCTTCCAAACGCCACGCTGTAGCAGCAATTACTCGGCAAAAAGCCAGGAACAGATCTTCACCCTAATGAATTGAATTAATTGTCTTCTGCAAACTCCACTCCCCTTTTGCTCCTCTTTATTCCCTATGGGAGAGGCCATTCACCCTCCACCTGTGCCTTTACTCCTGAGTCAGCCCTTGTTCTTCAGCTGTTCCCTTCATCTGGCCACTCTGCGCATGCGCACACTGGGAACAGGCTCCAGCTGTTCTTCTGCCTCACTGATGTCTGACTCCGAAGGCAGATGAGAACTGTCGGATGGCTCTGGCCCCCTCTCTGCCTCCGACACAGAGCCTTCATCCAAGCCCTCCCCAGCCTCCAGGACTGGCCCAGGTTCCTCCCCAACCTCCTCACTGTCCGAATCTGCCATCAGCTCTGCTGGCGGGCCACAACAATTGCCTTCTTTCTGCAAACTGAACTCTGGGAAGACTATAAAATAAGTCAGTGTCACCGCAATCTTGTGTTCAGCACCTCAGGAATCAAAGATGGATATACGGCTTGGTTTAACCCACCGTTTTTCGATCTTGAGAACTTTTAAGATGGCTGGGTGGGCTTCAACTTCCAGAATTCTGTGAGTTGAAATCCACGCATCTTAAAGTTCTCAAGAGTGAGAAACACAATAGAATAGAATAGAAAAATGGAATGGAATAGGATAGGATAGGATAGGATAGGATCGGATAGGATAGGATAGGATAGGATAGGATAGAATAGAATATAGAATGGAGTGGAGTGGAGTCGGACGGGAGAGAAGGGAGGAGAAGAGAAGACTGAATGGAATGGAATGGAATGGAATAGAGTAGAGTAGAGTAGAGTAGAGTAGAGTAGAGTAGAGTAGAGTAGAATAGAATAGAATAGAATAGAATAGAATAGAATAGAATAGAATAGACTATAGAATGGAATGGAGTGGAGTGGGACGGGACGGGACGGGACGGGACGGAATGGAATGGAATGGAATGGAATAGAATAGAATAGAAAGAATAGAATAGAAAGAATAGAATAGAATAGAATAGGGAATGGAATAGACTAGGGAATGGAATAGAATAGAATACAACAGAAAATGGAATGGAATGGAATAGAATAGGGAATGGAATAGAATAGAATAGGGAATAGAATAGAATAGAAAGAATAGAATAGAATAGAATATGGAATGGAATGGAATAGAATAGAATAGAATAGGGAATGGAATAGAATAGAATAGAGAATGGAATGGAATAGAATAGAATACAACAGAAAATGGAATGGAATGGAATGGAATAGAATAGGGAATGGAATAGAATAGAATAGAAAATGGAATGGAATAGAATAGAATAGAATAGGGAATAAAATGGAATGGAATAGAATAGAATAGAGAATGGAATAGAATAGAATAGAATAGAGAATGGAATGGAATAGAATAGAATAGAATAGAGAATGGAATGGAATGGAATAGAATAGAATACAACAGAAAATGGAATGGAATGGAATGGAATAGAATAGGGAATGGAATAGAATAGAATAGAATAGGGAATGGAATGGAATAGAATAGAATAGAATAGAATAGAATAGAATATAGAATGGAGTGGAATGGGAGAGAAGGGAAGGGAAGGGAAGGGGAGAGGAGAGAAGAGAAGAGAAGAGAATTCTTTATTGGCCAAATGTGATTGGACAGACAAGGAATTTGTTTGTATGCATAAGCTCTGAAAGTACACATACACAGAACAACAAAGTTAGAAGTCATAGATTATAAATCATAGTTAAAATCATTAATTATTTAGTCCTATAAAGGCAGAAAGACATGCTTGCTGGGGAATTCTGGGAGTTGAAGTCCAGCTATCTTCAAGTTGTCAAGATTGAAAAAGACTGGTTTAGACCCATAAAAACAGAATTCGCTTCTAGCTAATTCAGGCTGAACATGAATAGACTACAGAAAGAAAATAAACTATAAGTTGAAAATACCTAATGTTTTCTTCAAAAACTGGCAATAAGGGTTGCAAGTTTCTATCCCCTTAAAGAATATAATAAATCACAGGTAGTCCTTTACTTAGAACAGTTCATTTAGTAACCATTAGAAGTTACAACAGCATTGGGGGGGGAAAGCAATTTATGACCATTTTTCATACTTATGACCATTGCATGCATCCCCATGGTCGCGTGATAAAAATATGGATGCCTCACAACTGACCCATATTTATGACGGTTGCACCATCCCAGGGTCTCCAATGGGGAAGCCAGATTCACTTAACTGCCTGGTTGTTAACAGAGCAACTGCAGAGACTCACTTAACAACTTGGAACCGAGAAGAAATTTCCTGCCAGTTAGAACAAAAACTTGGTGAAACCGCTTGTCTCCAGAGATTTTTTATTTTTGCCAAAAGTTTTTATTTTTTACTTTTTAACATACATACAATATAATCCAAAGTATGCCATGACATCTTAACAAACATTTTTTTTGAATATTCAATAATATATCAATTCCTCTTGCCGCTAAGCCTCTTCAATTTTTATTTGCTCTTCTGCTTTCCATACACCGTATTATAGTCTATTTCATCTTCAACTCTCCTCCTCTCCCTCTCTCCTCCTCCCTACCTCCTTTCTTCCCTCTGCCCTCTCTCTCTCTTCCCCACTTCCCCTTGCTCTCTCCCTCTCCTCTCCTCTCTTTCCACACCTTACCCCTCTCCTATTCTTTCCCTCCCTTCTACTTCCCTCTCTCCTGTCTCCTTTCTCTCTCTTCCCTCCTCTTTATCTCCCTTCCATTCTCTATTTTACGTGGTGTATTTCCGCCTTGTAGCAAACCCCATTTAACATCGGTGGCATTAATAATTATATTCCCAAAGAAAAAAGGAAAACATTTTTTTTCCATATTGCTAGCTTTTCTTTTAAAGGTATACATTTATACAAATTCCATTTGTTTCCTCTTCCTCTTCCCCTCCGTAACAACCTCTTTTTTGGATGCAGTGCAAGATGGATTCAAATTTCCCGCTATCCTCATAATACGGTTACACACTTGTACATCATTAAGCGCCAATATTTTTTCTCGTCTTATAATTTTAACTCTATATTAGCCGTATTTCCAAATTTTCCTTCCATTTTTCCCCTCCTCTAGTAACTTTCCCAACTAATATTTTTCTTATTTGTAACCCAGCATAGTCATTTCACTTTCCATTATTATTTTTAATTGAAAATTTTTAGAAAAAAAAACCTTTTACAAATATTTACCTTCCCTGCCCTCCCCTCCCCCCCGACCCCTCCCCCCCAACTTCCCAGAACAAATACAGGGTATAAATCTTTAACAAAGATGTTCTAAAATAAACTTAAAGAAAGTTAGTATCATCTTTCATTTGAGCTTTAACTCCTCTTTTGTTAGGCTAAGTCTAAACAGATTATATCATTCCTAGTTCCTTCAGTCATAAACTATCTGGAATTTCTTAGTCCCGTATTTATTTTGAATATAGTCAATCCATCTTCTCCTCTCCAGTTTATATCTCTCGTTTGAATGGTCCTTGAGATATGCTGATATTTTAGCCATCTCTGCTAAATTTGTTACTTTTAATGTCCATTCTTGAATAGTAGGCAAATCTTCCTTCTTCCAGTATTGCGCCACCAACAGTCTTGCTGCCGTTATTAAATACAAAATCAATTTCACCTTCCATTATTAATACATATCAGCTAACCTACTATCTTTATTCACCATAGTTAATTTACCTTTAATTCCTTTTTGCTTGCTATCTTTTCTATAGCATACACACATATTACATTTCAGTGTTATAGTTAATTAAAGTTCACCATAGCATACGCAGATTGCTTAGGATCCAAGAGTCGAAAACAATTTCCCTTGAGGATTCTTTTTTGTTTGGAAAAATCAAAGTTGGCAAGGTAGACCTAGGATAGATCCTAAATAGCAGAGTTCGCACCTATTCGGGAGAACCAGTTGTTAACTTTCTAAGCAGTTGGGAGAACCGGTTGTTGGAAGAAATCTCATTTTGTTTTTTCCCACTTTACAAGGCTAATCCAGGAAGGAAGGAAGGAAGGAAGGAAGGGAGGGAGGGAGGGAGGGAGGGAGGGAGGGAGGGAGGGAAGGAAGGAAGGAAGGAAGGAAGGAAGGAAGGAAGGAAGGAAGGAAGGAAGGAAGGAAGGAAGGAAGGAAGGAAGGAAACATTCTGGTGGTGTTTCTAGCCTAATCTTTATCATCCTGCTTACAGAAACTGCCTCTCTGGTTAACCCTTATTACATTGTAACAGCTAAGGCGAAGCAGCTGTGATTGATGTGAGTGATGTTGAGTTGGCCATTCCCACAGAGTCACATGAACCCCGAGCCATGCCTACCCAGCTGGTCAGTAGGGCAGAGCACTGGTTGTTAAATGATTTGAATCCCACCACTGATCTTGATGGTATGCAAAGTTATGCAAAGGATCGAATATTCCATCGTATTATCCGAGTGTCTTCGATAATCAGCCCATAACCGCTTTGATTGGCCCCGGGAGAGAGATTGTGCGCTCCCTCCTGGGTTTGGTTAACCTATAAAGGATGCCATGTCAAGTTTGAAGAGCAGCCACTTCCTGTTTGCCTAGAGAACAGGATGTTCTGCTCCCGTGTAGCTTTTGTGTAGAGGCCGACATTTCCACTCGCTCAGAGCATCTCATTCTCCACTCCGGGGCTCATGACATGATCTCATCATCGGCGCTGCGCAACGGATTCTGTTTCCAAAAGGCAACCCTGGACCCACGTGAGGACACAACCAGCGCGTCGGTCTCCAAAGCCTTTGAAAGCAGCTGTGTCTTTTCCAGAAGGGACTGCACAGCCGTCTGCACAGAGTTCTTTATTGATTTTATTTCATCCAGCATGTATAAGATAGCCAGATATAAGTATAAACACGATTATCAATACAGGTAATGGATACGAATAAGTGGGGACAGTAGGACAATTGTTGGAAGAAATGTCCTTCTAGGTTGAGCTCCAAGTGGGGAAGAAGACACTGGAATCATGGAGGCTGCTTGGAAAGATGGTTTAACGGTGGACAGGACCACATGGCTTGAGGTCCTGGGCAAAAAAGGGAAGAGTGATGAGAGTGCCTGGGTTTTATGCCCTCTCTGGGGCTTTGTATTTGAGCTTGTATTCTGATTGGTTGTCAGACTCCCATGGGGCCATGCAGGGGCAACTTTGTAGGTTGTGTTTTGAGTCCCAAGCTTGGTTGAGCCTTGCTGGGTGATGTAATCTTCCCAGGTGCCATGTGGTGAGTTCTGTCGCTCGATAGATAGAGGGCTAATTCTACCTTTGTTGGATCTTGGATGGGGGCATTTGCCTATGAATAGACCCAGCTATCTCTTTTTTCTCTTAAGTGCGGACATCTGCTGTGGGCTTTTGAAGAGGATGGGGACTATTAAGAGTGATTCTGCTTCCTGCCTAAAAAAAACACATTTCTCCATTTCTCGTCCAGGGAAATATTATATAATATTCTGCCTTTTTATTATTTCCTAGAATATTTCATTTTTCTCATGTTGGAAGAAATGTCCTTCTGGGTTCGGCTCCAAGTGGGGAAAAAAGACACTGGAGACATGGAGGCTGCTTGGAAAGATGGTTTATTGGTGGACAGGACCACATGGCTTGAGCCCTGAACAGAAAAGATGATCACATGCTTCTATGTTGGTGGAGAAGAAGAGAAGGGCTGAGGGAGGGGCTTGCTAGGCTTTTTATACCCTGTTTAGTCCCACCTCTCTGTTTCCTGTTCCTGTGTAAGAAATGTATTCTGATTGGTTGTCAGACTCCCATGGGGCCATGCAGGGGCTACTCTCTAGGCTGCGTTTTGAATCCAGGTTTGGTTGAGTTCTCAAATGCCATGTGGTCAGTTGGGTAAAGTGCCAATATTATCATGCCTTAATCCCATCACCCTTGGAGCTGAAGTGGAAAACTCTTTATTATGTAAAGTAGACAAGCTTGGCCTTCTTAATGGCCCATTGACAAAGTGGGGATGGGCAGGAAGCTGCAGGCAGCTATTCTGTCTTTTAAAACATGTTTCTTCCTTTTCACATCCAGAGAAATATTCTGCCTTTTCAATATTTCCTAGGATATTTCGTTTTTCTGGGAGAGGGCTGGCTGATCTTAGATCATGTTGGAAGAAATCTCCATCTGGGTTCAGTTCCAAGTGGGGGAAAAAGACACTGGAGACATGGAGGCTGCTTGGAAAGATGGTTTTAATGGTGGACAGGATCACATGGCTTGAGCTCCTGAACAGAAAAGGGAGATCCCATGCTTCCAGATGTTGGGTGAAGAAGAATAGAGGGTGGGGGAAGGGCTTGCTGAGACTTCCTGGGTTTTTTATACTCTCTGTTCGGTCCCACCTCTCTGATTCCTGTGTTTCCTTTCCTGAACTTCCGATTTGGGCGTTTTTCCCCTCTCCGGAGGTTCTAGAATCTCAACCTCTTTTTATATCGCGGCTAGCAAAAGTGGATGCACAAAACTGTGCTCCATCTTGTAAATAATCGGAGAGGACAGCTGAACAATTGCTGAAAACGATGCAGCGGCTTTCAAAAGCTTTGCACGCTCTGAAGCACATTTCGGAACTATTTCCAATTCAGCGCACAGCTCCGCTACCAAGGGTCAAGGTTGAACGACGTCAGCGATTCGCAGAACGACTGCAGCAAGGGAAGTCATAACATGGGGCAAACAAATTTCTCACTTAGCCACCTAAACGCAGGTCTTAGACAATAGGCCAGTGTTTCTCAACCTTGGCGACTTCAAGTCCTGTGGACTTCAACTCCCAGAATCCCCCAGCCAGCACAGGTGTGCTGGCTGGGGGATTCTGGGAGTTGAAGTCCACAGGACTTGAAGTCGCCAAGGTTGAGAAACACTGCAATAGGCTGAGTGAGCCTTTAACTGCCAGTTTTTAGGATCACATCAATGAGTTGACAGAAGCCCAAGAAAGGGGGCCTTTCCACTCCATAAAAAAAATCTACTCCTTCTCAACCATTCCTCCATGCAGGCTGGCTGGGGAATTCTGGGAGTTGAAGACCACCCCTCTTAAAGTTGCAGGCATTGAGAAGTATGGCTGTAAAGGAATTTAGACAGGACTTCGGGTAAGGTGAAAGTAACTCTTGATTTACAACTTCTCACTTAAGGACCCTTCAAAGATGCAACAGCACCGGGGAAAAAGTGACTTATGGCCGTTGCGGCATCCTCAAGGTCATATGATCAAAACCCAGATGCTCATATTTATGACGGTTGCAGCATCCTGGTGTTACGTGATCCCCTTTTGCGACGAGCAAATTCCAGGGGTGTTCCGACCTAGGCTTCCCCAAAAAGCACGAAGCAGATTCCTGGTCCCGACAAAACCCCTTTATTCCTCCCATCCACATTCCGCAAAGGCCTGGCAAACAGTCTTTCAAAGGAGTATTTATGACCACAGACCTTATCTAGCTTGGAAAGCTGCCATGTAAATATTTTCCAAAGGAGATGCTGTGCAAGGAAAGACTTGGCACAGAGTCTCTGAGATTCATGGACAGATCTTCATACTCCTGAAACGAACCAACGAATGGATTGTTTCCTGCAAAAGCCCCCTCCCCTTTCTCTCCTCTTTTATTTCCTCTGGGAGGGGCCATTCACCATCCACCCGTGGCTTTACTCCCAAGTCGACCCTGATTTCTGAGCTGTTCTTTTCTTCTGGCAGCTCTGCACATGCGCACCCTGGGAACAGGCTCCAGCTGTTCCTCTGCCTCACTGTTGTCTGACTCCGAAGGCAGCTGATAACTGTCGGACGGCTCTGGCCCCCTCTCTGCCTCCGACACAGAGCCTTCATCCAAGCCCTCCCCAGCCTCCAGGACTGGCCCAGGTTCCTCCCCAACCTCCTCATTGTCCGACTCTGCTCCCAGCTCTCCTAGCGGGCCACGACAAAGGGGAAGCCAAATTATGGGACTAACTTAACCACGGTGGCGATTTACTTAACAACGGGGGCAAGAAAGTGCCTAAAAGCGAGGCACGCAACCCATTGAACACCTGTCTTGCTTAGCCACAGGAATGTCGGTCCCCCTTGTGGTCGTACGTCGAGGACTGTCTTATCCTTGAAGCCCTGGAGAAACGGTCTTTGTGTATTTTCCCCCCTCCTGCTTGGGATTGCTGGGAAAAAGAAAGAGATTTCATTAGTCTTCCATCAGCGAAAGACCCTCTTCTCCTCCCCTTCCTCATGTCAATTAGAAGTCCATTACTCTGGCATCTGGCAAGGCCAGTTTTCCATGAAATCTACACTTCCCAATTGATGAAGACCTCCCAGCTATTTAACTTGGGGCTGGAAATAAAATGCACGCCCTCACGCACACACATGTGGGCTGCATTTAATGAGGAGATTCAATTATTTTAATAGGATCTCTCGGGGACGGTGGGTGCCTGCTTTCCCCTTCTAACCAAGGCTATGAAAGGCCTGGCCCGTCCAAGGGGACCCCAAAAGTGGGGTGCCAACTCTGGCGGAGCCGGTATGCACCCCGCCATCTGCTCTCCATTATGTGGCTCGATCTCATTTTTGCCAATTGAGGTGCAGGGTTTAAACATGCAAATTGCAAATAATGGGGAGGGGGGAGAGGAAAAAAAGAGGGGGGGGCAGTCTGACATTAATGGAACTGAAGGCAGAGGCAATTAACTCTTTGCCGTCCAGCCGGAGTCCAGAAGGAAACTTTCCCATCGTTCTTTGGAGAGAAATGGCTCTATCAAAAGCCAGTTTGGTGTAGTGGTGAAAAAAAGGATCAGGCTAGAAACTGAGAGGCTGGGAGTTCTAGTCCTGCCTTAAATATGAAAGCTGGTTGAGTGACTTTGGGTCAATCACCAGGAGATGGTGAGTTCTAGTCCCGCTTTAGGTATGAAAGCAGGCTGGGTGACTTTGGGCCAATCATTAGGAGATGGTGAGTTCTAGTCCCACTTTAGGTATGAAAGCTGGCTGGGTGACTTTGGGCCAATCACCAGGAGATGATGAGTTCTAGTCCTGCTTTAGGCATGAAAGCGTCTGGGTGACTTTGGGCCAATCATTAGGAGATGGTGAGTTATAGTCCCACTTTAGGTATGAAAGCAGGCTGGGTGACTTTGGGCCAATCACCAGGAGACGGTGAGTTCTAGTCCCACCTTAGGCATGAAAGCGTCTGGTGACTTTGGATCAATAACCAGGAGATGGTGAGTTCTAGTCCTGCTTTAGGCATGAAAGCACGCTGGGTGACTTTGGGCCAATCACCAGGAGATGGTGAGTTCTAGTCTCACTTTAGGCATGAAAGCGTCTGGGTGACTTTGGGCCAATCACCAGGAGATTGTGAGTTCTAGTCCCGCTTTAGGTATGAAAGCGTCTGGGTGACTTTGGGCCAATCACCAGGAGATGGTGAGTTCTAGTCCCATCTTAGGCATGAAAGTGTCTGGGTGACTTTGGGCCAATCACCATGAGATGGTGAGTTCTAGTCCCACCTTAGGCATGAAAGCAGGCTGGGTGACTTTGGACCAATCGCCACAAGAGAGTGAGTTCTATTCCCACCTTAGGCATGGAAGCATCTGGGTGACTTAGGGCTAATCACCGAGCAACTAGGATAAAAATGTAATCAATAAACATGTGAATATGTAAATATCTAATTCCGCAGATTTATAGGCTGTTAGTTTTAAATCTTTACATCTTCACCACTGAAGTTTTTAAAGAAAAGACTGGATGGCCATTTGACTGATATGGTATCCGTTCTCCTGCTTGAGCAGAGGGCTGGACTAGAAGACCTCCGAGGTGCCTTCCAGCTCTGTTCTGATTAAATTAAATAAAGCCAGCTTGGGTGATCTCGGGCCAGTCACTTTCTTTCTGCCTAGGAAGGAGGCAACGGCAAACTATTTGGGGAAAATCTTGCCAAGAAAATTGCAGACAGTCTCCCAGAACGGGACACAGTTGAACCGAAGGAGAAAAAATAGATTTGACCCAGCTCTACGTAGCCGAGAAAGGTAGGATACTGTGATTTCTATGCTCCCCAAAGAACCCAGAGCCAAATGTACAAAAACCATCAGTAAGACAGGTAGATACTGTGAAGCCCAATAAGAATTCAATTAAAAACCCGAACTTTACCTGAATTGCAAATCCACAAGGGGACTCTTTGCTGCCCCCTCGTGGTCATCTCGATGTTGCAGCCCAGACCTGGTAGCTGGAATTAAAACAAAATTTGAACCCCAAAATGAACAGTGCTTGCTTGCTGGCTGGCTCATTGATTGATTGATTGATTGATTGATTGATTGATTGATTGATTCATTCATTCATTCATTCATTCATTCATTCATTCATTCATTCATTCATTCATTCATTCATTCATTCATTCATTCAATATGCTGCCCATCTCATTATCCAAAGCAACAGCTTTGGTTCTGCAACCCAACAAGACAAACACAGGATAATTAGAATTGCAGAAAAAACAATGGCTACCAGCCTGCCTTCCATTGAGGACCTGCACACTGCAGGAGTCAAAAAGAGGGCCGTGAAAACATCCACAGATCCCTCACATCCTGGACATAAATTGTTTCAACTCCTGCCCTCAAAACGACGCTATAGGGCTCTGCACACCAGAACAACTAGACACCAGGACAGTTTTCCCCCGAATGCCATCACTCTGCTAAACAAATAATTCCCTCACCACTGTCAAACTATTTACTGAGGCTGCATTGGTCTTCTCATCGTTCCTATCACCCATCTCCTCCCACTTATGACTGCAGGACTATAACCTTGTTGCTTGTATCCCTACGATTTATATAGATATTTTGATTTTTCCTGACTGCTTATTTGTGCCCTATGGCTATCATTAAGTGTTGTCCCTTATGATTCTTGATGAATGTACTTTATTCTCCTGATGTACACTGAGAGTTTATGGACCAAAGACAAATTCCTTGTGTGTCCAATCACGCTTGGCCAATAAAGAATTCTATTCCCTTCTATTCTATTCAACTATGTGGCTTAAAAGTACCCATTCCTAATCTTTACCTGTCCCCTCCCTCTAGCGAATCATATCCAGGGATATAAACACACTGCATTTCCAGAATAAAATAACAAGACACTGCATTGCAAGAATAACAATAGCAATAGAAATAGCACTTAGAATTATGTATATACAGCTTCACAGTGCTTTTACAGCCCCCTCTAAGCAGTTTACAGAGTCAGCCATCTTGCCCCCAACAATCTGGGTCCTCATTTTCCCCCCTCGGAAGGACGGAAGGCTGAGTCAACCTTGAGCCGGTCAGGATCGAACTGCTGGCTGTGGGCAGAGTCACCATGCAATACTGCATTCTAACCACTGCGCCACCATGACAATAAAGTAGAATAGAATAGAGAACGAAAGAAGAGAAGAGAATTAAGAACGAAAGGATAGAATAGAATTAAGAACGAAAGAATAGAATAGAATTAAGAACGAAAGAATAGAATAGAATAGAGAACGAAAGAATAGAATAGAATAGAATTAAGAATGAAAGGATAGAATAGAATTAAGAATGAAAGAATAGAATAGAATTAAGAATGAAAGAATAGAATAGAATAGAATTAGGAATGAAAGAATAGAATAGAATTAAGAATGAAAAAATAGAATAGAATAGAATAGAATAGAATAGAATTAAGAATGAAAGAATAGAATAGAATTAAGAATGAAAGAATAGAATAGAATAGAATAGAGTAGGACAATAGCACTTAGACTGATATACTGCTTCACAGTGCTTTACAGCCCTCTCTAGGTGGTTTACAAAGTCAGCATATTGTCCCCAACAATCTTGGTCCTCCTTTTATCGAACTTAGAAGGATGGAAGGCTGAGTCAACCTTGAGCCGGCCAGGATCGAACTGGCAGTCGTCAGAATTAGCCTGCAATACCGCCTTCAAACCTCTGCGCCACCAGGGCTCCTAACACTCAGAATGAAATGTGAATCCGAGGATCTGAATATACTGTGATAAAATACAACACCCACAAGCATGAGCCCACTGCACTGCACCAATCCCAAAACCAAGAAAAATTAAGCCCCAAATTCCTAAAATGAAACAGCGCTTGGTATCACCCAATCGCCTTTGCCATACTTGGCAGCTTGAAGACGGGTGGACTTCATCTCCCAGAATCCTCCAGCCTGTGGGAGGTGAAGTCCCCACATCTTCAAGCCATCATGGTAGAGAATCCCGACCCCCAGCAGCCGGAAATCCTTTCCTGGACTGGTGTGATTGACGTTGGACCACAACTCCCATGCTTCCTCAGGGAGGGCGGGGGGGCAGGGAACTGTTGTGTGGTCCAACCCAGATGGAGGCCCATTAACTTGTGAAAGGCTGGGGTGGAACTGGGATGCAACATCTGGAAGGATGCGTTGCTCTCTTTCCCTATATAACAGACGTTAGCGATGTGGTTTCCAAATTGTGCAGATGAAAGATTGCCTCTTTTTCAAACTGGATCATCACTTGGGAGGACGGCTAGTCTTCACCCTACCCGAAATATTTCGGTGGAGGGGTGGTGGCTTCATGCTGTTTTCAATCCATCCATTGATTGAGACCACACTTGGAACAAGGCATCCAGTTTTGGTCCTTCTTCTTGTACCATATCCATCATTGGACGTTGGCGATCCTATTTTTACCAACAGCCGCACGAAAAAGTGTTGCTGATTTTTTTTTTAATAAATTTTTTTTAATTTTAATTTAAAACAGGTACAGCATCTTTCTTTACATCTGTAGAAAATGTATCAATCAATTACAGATAAGTTTTGGTACATCTCCTCCACAGTCAACCAACATAACTCATATTAACTCAAGCATTATTATATATCCATTTTCATTTAACTGTAATTATTATTTAGAAATATTAATAAAAGTAATAATCTTGAACAATCCCTGCCCACACCGGTGGGAAAATAAAAAATAAAAAAAGGGCAAATAAAAAATTAAAATTAAAATAAAAAATAAAAATAATACAAAAAAAGACAAAAACGACAAGAGACAAGGCAGGAAAACAAAACAAAATACAGGTGTCTATTATGAAAAAAAAAGAAGTATATCAACTGGTTGCAACATGCTTTGGTGCTTCTCTTCCATTAACTCATATTAATTCAAATATCTTAACTCGCATATTTACCATATCAACATCATTATACCTCCAGTTTTAATTACCTATGGTTATTTAAACATCCTTCATCCTTAGCTATGCTAAAGAATTAATCCATGACACATGCTGACAATTCATTTACTTATTTGTAAAATCCTCCATTATCATCAAATCCTCATGTCCTATTTTAGCTGGACATCCATAATATTTAATTATATCATACATCATAACATTTTCCCAGTATTGATTAACATTTGATTGTATGTATTTTATTTAGTTTTTTTAATAGTGATAATTATTGTAGTTAATACTCTTTATGTATGTGTTGCTGATTTTTGTCCAAACCAGTCTCTTAGATTTTGAAGCCATGATATTCTTCTTCTGCCTGGACCTCCTTTGGCTTCAATCTTCCCCTGGAGGATGAAGTGAAGGATGCCACATTTTCCCAGGTGTCGCATCACATGTCCGAAATATTCTAACTCTCAGATTTTATATGGTTTTGATGATTTCCCTTGGCTTTCCCAGGCATCTTCTCCCCTCCTCGTTTCTGATTTTGTCAATCCTATATAACAGCCGTCCTTAAATCCACATTTCAAAACCTTCTGGTCTCTTCAAGGGTGGGCTTCCAAAATTTCAGCGACGGGAACAAAATAATAATAAATAAGTATACGTATATTCAAAAGTAAGATACAAAGGGGGGTGGAAACATAATCAGGATAGATTTGAGAAGGAAAGGGAACCAGAGATGATATTTAACTATTTTGGGGTTTTCAGAAATACCACCCCAAGAAAATAAAAATTAAGAGCTGGAAGAGACACTATAACAATAGAAAAAGAAAGGAAGAGAGGAGGAGAGGAAGAGGAGGGAAGGAAGATAGAGGGGAGGGGAGGAAGATGGAAGGGAGAAGGAGAGAAGGAGAGAGGGTAGGAAGGGGAAGAGGAAGAGAGGAGTAGGGAGAGATAAAGGAAGAAGGAAGGAAAAGGAGGGAGGAAGGAAGGAAGTAGAGAAGGGAGGGAGGGAGAAAAGAAAGGATGTACAACAATAGAAAAAGAAAGGAAGAGAGGAGGAGAGGAGAGTAAGAGGAAGGAAGGAAGATAGAGGTGAGGTGAGGTGAGGTGAGGAGAGGAGGGTGGAAGGGAGAGAAAGATAAGGAGAGAGGGTAGGAAGGGGAAGAGGAAGAGAGGGGTAGGGGAGAGGTAAAGGAAGGAGGAAGGGAAAGGAGAGAGGACGGAAGGAAGTAGAGAAGGGAGGGAGGGAGAAAAGAAAGGACCTACAACAATAGAAAAAGAAAGGGAGGAGAGGAGAGGAAGAGGAGGGAAGGAAGATAGAGATGAGGAGAGGAAGATGGAAGAGAGGAGAGAAGGAGAGAGGGCAGGAAGGGGAAGAAGAAAAGAGGAGCAGGGGAGAGGTGAAGGAAGAAGGAAGGAAAAGGAGAGAGGAAGGAAGAAAGTAGAGAAGGGAGGGAGGGAGAAAAGAAGACCTACAACAATAGGAAAAGAAAGGGAGAGAGAAGGAGAGGAAGAGGAGAGAAGGAAGATAGAGATGAGGAGTGGAAGGTGGAAGAGAGAGAAAGAGAGGTAGAGAGGGCAGGAAGGGGAAGAGGAAGAGAGGAGCAGGGGAGAGGTAAGGGAAGAAGGAAGGGGAAGGAGAGTGGACGGAAGGGAAGAAGGAAGGGGAAGGAGAGAGGAAGGAAGAAAGTAGAGAAGGGAGGGAGGGAGAAAAGAAAGGGAAAAGAAGATGGTGTCAAAACAAGTGAGGGATGATAAACAAAGCAACCCAAATGGTATGTTATAACCTTGTAAATGGAATGACAAATGTTTAAGAACGACGAATGTAAAAAAGAACAATAACGATGTGAATGTATACCTATAATTGTACATAGAGAACAAAAAATAAAAATAAAAACTTTTCAGAAAAAAATATTCAGCAACAGATTCTCTGCCTGGTTGTCCTGGTGGACAAGCATTTAAATAGGAGCCAGCCGTGTGCAGCAGCTGCCAAAAAAGCCAACACAGTTCTAGGCTGCATCAACAGAGGGAGAGAATCAAGATCTTAATACCACTTTATAAGGACTTGGTAAGGCCACACTTGGAATACTGCATCCAGTTTTGATCACCACATTACCAAAAAGATGTGGAGACTCTAGAAAGAGTGCAGAGAAGAGCAATAAAGAGGATTAGGGGACTGGAGGCTAAAACCTATGAAGAACGGTTGCAGGAACTGGGTATGTCTACTTTAATAGAAAGAAGGACCAGGGGAGACATGATAGCAGTCTTCCAATATCTCAGGGGTTGCCACAAAGAAGAAGGAGTCAAACTATTTTCCAAGGCACCCGAGGGCAGGACAAGAAGCAATGGGTGGAAACTAATCAAAGAGAGAAGCAACTTAGAACTGAGGAGAAATTTCCTGACAGTGAGAACAATTAATCGGTGGAACAGAAGTTGCCTCCAGAGGTTGTGAATGCCCCAACACTGGAAGTCTTTAAGAAGATGTTGTATAGCCATTTGTCTGGAACGGTATAGGGTTTCCTGCCTAGGCAGGGGGTTGGACTAGAAGACCTCCAAGGTCCCTTCCAACTCTGCTATTGTATTGTATAGTAAAGCTTTTCTACTTCTATTACATTTTCCAGGATGGGCCCACAGGCCGGATCCGGCCCGCGGGCTTTGAGTTTGACACCCCCGTCCTAGACGTTGTCAAATGTCTGGTTTCTTATTCGGACCCATATGGTCTGAATGAAACCCATCTTGTCTGTTTTGGCACCTTTAAAGATGGGTGGACTTCACAATTTTACAACCGTCCCATTCAGAACATCCCAGGTGAGAGGGTAACGCCTCTGCCCCCCCACCAGGTCTTCTCCTACACACATCCCATGTCTTGACTCGGGTTCTGGGGGGTGGAAAGATGTGAGATGAAGAACCTCTTTAGCTGGTGGTGGGGGGTGGGGGGGGGAAGTAAACCTTGGCAAAGGCTTGCCTTTCTGCTGGAGTTGAAATCCATCAAGGAAAACGGGTCCAAGCTATAATGGAGCCCTTCTGGGAAGAGGTCCAGCCATCACTTTTTGAGGAATGTGGCTTTGAAAACACACACAAACACACACACACACAGAGAGAGAAACACACAAAACCAACCACCTCTTTCTCTCGTTGGCTGCTCTCCACTGGCCAGCGTGTGTTTGTGTGTGTGTGTGTGTGCGCGCGCGCCCATATGGAACCCATGAACATTTTCCATCCAGTGTGCATGTGTGTGTGTGTACATTTCTGCATGTGTGTGTGTGTGTGTAAATATCCCTTTTATATTAAATTAAGTAGGGAGAGGTCTCTCGCCGATGCGGTGTGCATCGAATGTCCTTCGTCCGAGCCCCCCAGAGGGTCCGAGAACAACAACTCCTGGACATACCAGATGGCTGGAAGGCCTGGTACGTCGCAAAGCGAGGTTGGGTACACGCCCGGCGGTCGCCGGCTGACTCCTCGCAAAGGGTTTGTCCACGTTACACAGCCACCGCACAGCTTGGGAGACTTGGCAAAGGCGGCCGGGGGAAGCCAGCGATAGGAATGCAAGGTTTCAGCCAAAAATTGTGCAGACAGAAGAAGGAGGGTGCGAGGCCAGGCTGGGAAGCACAAGGAAATTAGGAGCCATGTGTACCCGCCTATGGAATTCTCGCTGCTGGGGCATCGTGGGTTCTTAATTGTTTCAAGAGGGCTGTCCCGATGCAGGACAATGGATCATGTCTTCACCTTGCTTAGCGTCGTAAGCAGCTGTGACCACTCGGTCAAGAAGGAAACTTTTGTCCTGGTTGCTCAAATGTAGGTTTATTTTCCTCTACAACAGCATTGTTTTTGTTTTCCAAGTTGACAACTTTAAGATGGGAGGACTTCAGAGGTGGGTTGCTCCCGGTTTGGCCGAATCAGTAGTGGTATTTGGGCCTGGGGCACAGAACCGGCAGCAACCCAGGCTGGCCACGCCCCTGAACCAGTTCCCTGGTCACCGCTGCCGTTGCCGGCATTCTGCATCCAGTTTTGGTCACCATGATGTAGAAAAGATGTGGAGACTCTAGGAAAAGTGCAGAGAAGAGCAACAAAGAGGATTAGGGGACTGGAGGCTAAAACATATGAAGAACGGTTGCAGGAATTGGGTATGTCTAGTTTAATGAAAAGAAGGACCAGGGAGACCTGATAGCAGTCTTCCAATATCTCAGGGGTTGCCACAAAGAAGAGGGAGTCAAGCTATTCTCCAAGGCACCTGAGGGCAGAACAAGAAGCAATGGGTGGAAACTAATCAAGGAGAGAAGCAACTTAAGAGCTGAGGTGGCGCAGTGGTTAGGGTGCAGTACTGCAGGCCATTTCAGCTGACTGTTATCTGCAGTTCAGCGATTCAAATCTCATCGGCTCAAGGTTGACTCAGCCTTCCATCCTTCCGAGGTGGGTAAAATGAGGACCCGGATTGTTAGGGGGCAATATGCTGACTCTGTAAACCGCTTAGAGAGGGCTGAAAGCCCTATGAAGCGGTATATAAGTCTAACTGCTATTGCTAACTGCTATAACTTAGAACTGAGGGGAAATTTCCTGACAGTTAGAACAATTAATCAGGGCAACAGAAGTTGCCTCCAGAAGTTGTGAATGCCCCAACACTGGAAGTCTTTAAGAAGATGTTGGATAGCCATTTGTCTGGAACGGTATAGGGTTTCCTGCCTAGGCAGGGGGTTGGACTAGAAGACCTCCAAGATCCCTTCCAATTCTGCTATTGTATTGTATTGTACCAGTTTGTACGAACTGGTGTAGAAATCGCAGGTAGGGGTGGGCCCGCCGGCTCTATGCCTTCTTATTTAGGCACATTTTCAAGCCAAAGCGCATGCGTGGAAGGCTGAGTGCATGCGTAGATGTGCGCTCATATTTGCGAACCAGTAGGGAAAGTAAGTGAATACCACTCCTGGGTACAGGCGTCCTCGAGATAAGTATTTCAGTTGCTAAGCAAGGCAGTTGTTAAGTGAGTCATACTCAATTGTATGACCTTTGTTCCCAGGGTGGTTAAGAAAATCACCGCCGTTAAATGAATCATATGGTCATTAAGTGAATCCTGTTTTCTCCCCATTGTCTTTGCTTGTCAGATGTTGGCTGGGAGGATCACTCACGAATTTTCGTTGTGTAACTCCAGGATGCTGCTACCGTCATATGTAGAAGCTGGTTGCCAAGCACCCAAATTTTGATCACATCGTGAGGATGCTGTGATCGTCGTAAGTGCGAGGAACAGTTTTAAGTCACTCTTTTGAGTGCCGTTGTAACTTTGAGCGGCCACTAAATGAAGGGCTGCTTAAGGACTATCTATATAACAACAACATCAAAATATGTTCCTCAATTTACAATATACAACAGCAGAGTTGGAAGGAACCTTGGAGGTCTTCTAGTCCAACCCCCTGCCTAGGTAGGAAACCTTATACCGTTTCAGACAAATGGCTATCCAACATCTTCTTAAAGACTTCCAGTATTGGGGCATTCACAACTTCTGGAGGCAACTTCTGTTCCACTGATTAATTGTTCTCACTGTCAGGAAATTCCTCCTTAGTTGTAAGTTGTTTCTCTCCTTGATTAATTTCCACCCATTGCTTCTTGTTCTACCCTCAGGTGCTTTGGAAAATAGCTTGACTCCCTCTTCTTTGTGGCAACCCCTGAGATATTGGAAGACTGCTATCATGTCTCCCCTGGTCCTTCTTTCTATTAAACTAGGCATACACAGTTCCTGCAACCTTTCTTCATATGTTTTAGCCTCCAGTCCCCTAATCCTCTTTCTTGCTCTTCTCTGCACTCTTTCCAGAGTCTCCACATCTTTTCTACATCGTGGCGACCAAAACTGAATGCAGGATTCCAAGTGTGGCCTTTCCAAGGCCTTATAAAGTGGTATTAACCCTTCACGTGATCTTGATTCTATCCCTCTGTTTATGCAGCCTAGAACTGTGTTGGCTTTTTTGGCAGCTGCTGCACACAGCTGGCTCATCATTTCATCATCAAGTTCATCATTTGTGATGCTTAGTGATCCTGGAAAACATGTTGATTCAATAAAGTAATGTGTTGTGTGAAAACAAACTTATACAAATAGATTATCGAGCCAAGGAGTTGCATTTGTGCAATCTTAATACAATACAATACAATAGCAGAGTTGTTAAGGTCTGTCCTTCCTTCCTCCCTCCTTCCCTTCCTTCTTTCCTTCCTCCCTCCCTCCCTCCCTCCCTCCCTTCCTTCCTTCCTTCCTTTCCATTCCTTCCTCCCTCCCTCCCTCCCTCCCTTTCTTCTTTCTCTCTCTCCCTTCCCCTTCCTTCCTTCCTTCCTTCCTTTCCATTCCTTCCTCCCTCCCTCCCTTTCTTCTTTCTCTCTCTCCCTTCCCCTTCCTTCCTTCCTTCCTTCATTCATTCTTTCCTTCCTTCCTTCATTCTTTCCTTCCTTCTTTTCCTTCCTAACTTCCTTCCTTTCCCTTCCTTCTATTAAATTTTTTATCCCACCTTTATTACTTCATAAGAAACACAAGATTGTGAACGTTTATTATGATCCTCTTCCTATTTTCCCAACAACAACCCTGTGAGGTGGGTTGGGCTGAGAAAGAGTGATTGGTCCAAAGTCACCCAGCTGGCTTTCATGCCTAAGGCGGGACTAGAATTCAAAGTCTCCTGCTGATTGGCTGAGAACCACCCAACCAGCTTTCATGTCTAAGGCGTGACTTGAACTCACAGTCTCCTGTGATTGGCCCAAAATCATCCAAATAATAAATATATACCATTTAGTTGAGTCATTCTGTGTTTGTTCTTTTAAATTTTGCTGGTCATTGACTGAATAAATATCTCACTGTTCAGTCAGATAATATTATTGTTATGCATATAGGCCCAGTTAGTCATTCCCTGTTTTCTATGACCTCATGTAGTGGCAATGCGGAAGACAATTGTTATTGTTCATACCACTTTATAAGCCCTTGGTAAAGCCACACTTGGAATCCTGCATTCAGTTCTGGTTGCCACGATGTAGAAAAGATGTGGAGACTCTAGAAAGAGTGCAGAGAAGAGCAATAAAGAGGATTAGGGGACTGGAGGCTAAAACCTATAAAGAACGGTTGCAGGAACTGGGGATGTCTAGTTTAATGAAAAGAAGGACTAGGGGAGACATGATAGCAGTCTTCCAATATCTCAGGGGTTGCCACAAAGAAGAGGGAGTCAAGCTTTCTATAAAGCACCTGAGGGTAGAACAAGAAGCAATGGGTGGAAACTAATCAAGGACAGAAATTTCCTGGCAGTCAGAACAATCAATCAGTGGAACAGAAATTGCCTCCAGAAGTTGTGAATGCCCCAACACTGGAAGTCTTTAAGAAGATGTTGGATAGTCATTTGTCTGAAGGGGTATAAGGTTTCCTGCCTAGGCAGGGGGTTGGACTAGAAGACCTCCAAGGTCCCTTCCAACTCTGCTATTGTATTGTATTATCGTATTGAATCTTTCTAGCGAATCTAAATTGCGTGGCACAGGTATTCCCCCGCCCCTCGCTGTTGGCCGAGGTGGCGCAGTGGTTAAATGCAGCACTGCAGGCTACTTCAGCTGACTGCAGTTCAGCAGTTCGGCTGTTCAAATCCCACTAGGCTCAAGGTTGACTCAGCCTTCCATCCTTCCGAGGTGGGTAAAATGAGGACCCAGATTGTTGTTGGGGGCAATATGCTGACTCTGTAAACCGCTTAGAGAGGGCTGAAAGCCCTATGAAGCGGTATATAAGTCTAACTATTGCTATTGCTATTCTGCTGACTTTTGCAGACTCAGAAAAGGCTTCTTCACGCCTTCAATGCACAAGCACGACGCAAACCAGTAGCAGACTTCGTAGCATTTCACCCCTGTGTGAAAGCGACCTCTGGTGTGAGTGGCACAATTCGCAAACGGACAGAAAATTGCATTCCTCCCCCCCCCCCCAAATCCGTTGCCTGATCCTGTCTCTCTCCCAGTAACTAGAAATCTTCTATAATTTTATGACAAACTGTGATTGGTGGCCTCTCCAGTCAGCAAGTGGATAAAGCAGGATAGCCGCATAAAGGCAGGCAAGAACGGAGGTCAGGGTGACGCGATTCACACATGGCTGAACTTCCCTGCAACGTGAAAGGTTAAAAAAAACAAAAAAGCTAAAAAGATTCCGTAACCCATTAAAATAAAACCAGATTTCTCAGCCTGAACGCGGAAGGTGATTCTGATATCCTCGAGGCACGAACGTGGTTTGCCCCATGATTTGAAAAACGACTCAAGCATGAAATGAGTTACACACACCAGGGATTAAGGGGTTCATTTCTGTTCTTTTACACCAGTGGTGGGTTACTACTGGTTCAGACTGGTTCAGCCGAACCGGTAGTGGTTTGGTGGCCTGGGACTGATGAAAGAAATGTCCTTCTGGGTTCAGCTCCAAGTGGGGAAAAAAGACACTGGAGACATGGAGGCTGCTTGGAAAGATGGTTTTAATGGTGGACAGGGCCACATGGCTTGAGCCCTGAACAGAAAAGGTGATCACAGGCTTCAATGTTGGTGGAGAAGAAGAGAAGGGTCGAGGGAGGGGCTTGCTAGGCTTTTTATAACCTGTTCAGCCCCACCTCTCTGTTTCCTGTTCCTGTGTAAGAAATGTATTCTGATTGGTTGTCAGACTCCCATGGGGCCATGCAGGGGCAACTCTCTAGGCTGCATTTTGAATCCAGGTTTGGTTGAGTTCTCAGATGCCATGTGGCGAGTTGGGTAAAGGGCCAATATTATCATGCCTTAATCCCATCCCCCCCTGGAGCTGAAGGGGAGAACTCTTTGTTATGTAAAGTGGACTAGCTTGGCCTTCTTAATGGCCCATTGAGAAAGTGGGGATGGGCAGGAGGCTATTCTGTCTTTTAAAACATGTTTCTTTCTTTTTCACATCCAGAGAAATATTCTGCTTTTTCAATATTTCCTAGGATATTTCATTTTTCTGGAAGAGGGCTGGGTGATAACTTCCTACAGGTCGCTGGAACCAGGAGCAACCCAGGCCGGCCACGCCTCTGAACCGATTCTCTGGGTGGCACCATAACCATCTTGTTATTCAGTTCTGCGCATGCACAACAATTTTCATAGCACAACGTGCACACAAACAAATTGGCAGTAATTGCCTGCTGGAACCCAGCCCTGTTTTACACCACTGTGCTCCTCAATTGGAGCAGTTTTCAGTGGGATGCACAGTATTTTTCGGAGTATAAGACGCACCTTTTTCCTTCAAAAAAGAGGCTGAAAATCTGGGTGCGTCTTATACACTGAATACAGCATTTTTTGGCCTCCTGAAACTCCGTCCCCTTCACCAAAATTGAATTGAATTTGAATTTATTTAGCTTGTATGCCACCCACTCTCGGAAGACTCAGGGCGGCTTACAAATAAGAAGGGAAGGGGGATACAAGAAATAAAAAACAACAATTTAAAACATTCAACAACATTCCTAATTTAGGATGGGGCCGTGCATAGCTTGTAGGAGGCTTTCAGAGAGCTCCAGGGGGCTGGGGAGGGCCAGAAATGATAAAAACCGGCCTATTCCCCACCCCAGCCCCCAGCAGCACTCTATAAACTTCCTAAAGGCTATCCATGCTCTTTTTTTTTAACAAAAAACGGGCCCGTTTTTGTGAAAAATGGGCCGTATTTTGCTCGTCCCCCGCCCCCAGGAGCACTCTACAAGCCTCCTAATGGCTATTCATGCCCTTTTTTAAAAATTAAAAAACGGGCCCATTTTCACGAAAAATGGGCCATTTGGGGGAGGTTTGCAGAGTGCAAAAACTTTTTAAAAAAATTTTCCTCTTCCAAACCTTGCTGCATCTTATACTCTGAAAAATACGGTACTTCAACTCCCAGAATTCCCCAGGCAGCTGGCTGGGGAATTCTGGGAGTTGAAGTACACCCCCCCCTCTGAAAGCTACCACATTTGATCAAACGCTGTTTTTAATGAAATTCTTACTTCTGTAAATAGGTTAAGAAAGCAAACAAACCCCCCCCCCTTTTTTTTTTTGGCAGAAAATGCCGGCTGCTATCTCTGCTTTCCCCAAGCACACGATTCCGATGGAAATTTATGGCTGAGAAATTGTGCAAACCCCGGGGTGCCTTGAATAAAAGTTTGCACGCTCCAAAGATGGATAAGAATGCAGGGCGAGGGTTTGAGACACAGCCTGGAGCTGGGAGTGATTCTGTATATTTATGGTTGCGTGGTTATTTATGACAGTTGTGTACACGGTTGACAAAAAATAAATAAATAAATGGCCCCGGCACTTAGCATCCTAAAAGAGAAAGCCTGTATGAATGCAACAAAAAGATCATTATTAATATTAATTATTATGACAAATGAAGAATTGGCAAGCTCCAAACTGCAAATAACTTGGAGTTGTCATACTTCTAGCATTTTCTGGAGATGTTCCGGGGTTAACAAGCTCCTGGAATGTGACCAGATTGGGTGTTAATCTAGCTTGGGCAACAGATGGGGGACACTGTTAAACAAAGAAAGAGAGCAATGATTTTATTTATTTGTTTGTTTGTTTGTTTGTTTGTTTATTAGTCTTTTTTTTTTAATCCTGCCTTTTTTACTTTAACGTCAAGGGGTGAACATAGCTACTATTGCGAATGCTGGCTGGGGAATTCTGGGAGTCGAAGTCCAGACATCTTCAAGTTGCCAAGGTTGAGAAACACTGCACTAGTGTCTGTGGAAGATTCTCCATCATCCAGGTCATGGTTGTCCCAAAGGTGCTTTTTTTACAAGAGGCAACTCAACTTTCTGGTTTTCCTTTTGAAGACTTTGCACTTAACATATATACAACATACAATAGCAGAGTTGGAAGGGACCTTGGAGGTCTTCTAGTCCATCCCCCCTGCCTAGGCAGGAAACCCTATACCGTTTCAGACAAATGGCTATCCAGCATCTTCTTAAAGACTTCCAGTGTTGGGGCATTCACAACTTCTGGAGGCAATTTCTGTTCCACTGATTAATTGTTCTCACTGTCAGGAAATTTCTCCTCCGTTCTAAGTTATTTCTCTCCTTGATTAGTTTCCACCCATTGCTTCTTGTTCAGCACTCAGGTGCCTTGGAGAATAGCTTGACTTCCTCTTCTTTGTGTCAACCCCTGAGATATTGGAAGACTGCTATCATGTCTCCCCTGGTCCTTCTTTTTGTTAAACTAGATTTACTCAGTTCCTGCAACTGTTCTTCATCTGTTTTAGCCTCCAGTCCCCTAATCCTCTTTGTTGCTCTTCTCTGCACTCTTTCTAGAGTCTCCACATCTTTTCTACATCGTGGCGACCAAAACTGAATGCCGTATCCCAAGTGTGGCCTTACCAAGCCCTTATAAAGTGTATTAACACTTCTCACCCAAGACGTTCTGACCGAATGATGATAAGTATATATTCAAAAGAAAGATACAAAGGTGGGGGTGGGAACATAATCAGGATAGATTTGAGAAGGAAAGGGAAGAAGAAATGATATTCAATTATATTTGGGTCTCGCAGAAATACCACCCCCAAAAAATAAAAATTCAGAGCTGGAAGAGACTCCTACAACAATAGAAAAAGAGAGGAAGAGAGGAAGAGAGGAGAAGAGGAGAGGAGAGGAAGAGGAGGGAAGGAAGATAGAGGTTAGGAGAGAAAGATGGAAGGGAGAAGGAGAGAAGGAGAGAGGGTAGGAAGGGGAAGAGGAAGAGAGGGGTAGGGGAGAGGTAATGAAAAAAGGAAGGGGAAAGAAGAAAGGAAGGAAGTAGAGAAGGGAGGGAGGGAGGGAGAAAAGAAAGGACCAACAATAATAGAAAAGGATAGAAAGAAAGGAGTAGAGGAGTAGAGGAGAGAAAGAAGAGGGAAGGAAGTTAGAGGTGAGGAGAGGAAAATGGAAGGGAGAAGGAGAGAGGTTAAGAAGAGGAAGGGGATGAGGAAGAGAGGAGTAGGGGAGGGGTAAGGAAAGAAGGAAGGAAAAGGAGAGAGGAAGGAAGAAAGTAGAGAAGGGAGGGAGAAAATAAAGGACAAGAGAAGAGGAAGAGGAGGGAAGGAAGATAGAGGTGAGGAGAGGAAGATGGAAGGGAGAAGAAGAGAAGGAGAGAGGGTAGAAAGGGGAAGAGCAAGAGAGGAATAGGGAAGAGGTAAGGGAAGAAGGAAGGGGAAGGAGAGAGGAAGGAAGGACGTAGAGAAGGGAGGGAGAAAAGAAAGGGAAAAGAAGGTGGTGTCAAAATAAGCAAGAGAGGGTAAACAAAGCAATCCAAATGGTATGTTATAACCTTGTAAATGGAATGACAAATGTATAAGAACGACAAATGTAAAAAAAAGAATAATAACTATGCAAATGTATATCTATAATTGTATATAGAGAACAAAAAAAATAAACACTTTTCTAGAAAAAAAACATGATGGAGGTTGGAAGGATTTCTACTCCTTGCAGACAGCTGGTCATTTGCATCCATCTAGAGAGTCATTGAGGCCACTTGGGGGTTTATCTCTGTCCTCAGGGTCACCTGAGTGGTGCAAATGGGTTTGTAGAATCTTCTTGGAAGTACGAAAGGACTTTGTTGTTGTATACTGAAGATAGATGATGTTGTATCCCTGCCCCTCTGTTGACAGAGTGCTGTTCAATTTGGACATAGATGGCCTCGTTGGCCCCTCTTTCCAACCAAAGAGGCCAGCGGTGTCAAAATCCAAACCTCCAAGTGGCCTCAACGATTCTCTAAAAAGGATGCAAATGACCAGCTGCCTGCAAGGAGTATAAATCCTTTGGGTGGAACGGTAGGGAGATCCTATTTAGCCACGTTTTTGAGGCATCTGCTGAAGGCCCGCGTGTGAGCAAAGTGTGTGTGTGTGTGTGTGCAGGGCAAACTGGTGGTAAAAATAAGTGAAACACACCACTGGACATCATCTATGTCCGGTCTACAACGCAGTCCTTTCAGCAGTTCCAAGAAGGCTTCACACCTCTTTGCACCACTCAGGTGACCCTGAGGACAGAGATAAACCTCCAGGCCGCTTCAACCCTGAGGACAGAGATAAACCTCCAGGTCGCTTCTCTCTAAAAAGATGCAAATGACCAGCTGTCTGCAAGGAGTTAGAAATCCTTCCATTTCTCTTCATCCACCCAGAGCCGAAGAAGCTTCTTGGATGAGAAGCGAAACGTCTTCAGAAGAAAAAAAAAAAGACGAGAAACTCCAGTTGCCTCCTGGGGGGAAAAAAAACACTTTCCCCCCCGTTTGTTTCTTCTGGCCCCCTCCCCCTTTATTTCTTTAAACTTGCAAAGGGAACTTAAGCTTTCTCCTGTCCCCCTGAAGCTGGCATGGAAGGCAGAGAGGGAGGGTATCCACTCCAGATGGGGGGGGCCCTAACACCACCCCCCGTGGTCCATTTTCCTCTTGCTTAGCTGCTCCTGCTGCGCTTCCCCCCCCCCCTCTTTCTCCCCCAAAATATAAAGCAGACTTAGTGGGATCCAAAAAGATGGACAGAAATATGGTGTTTTGGCTGCGTTCGCTTCTGCACTCCCCCCCCCCCTTCCTTCTGCAGAACATTCAGAATCAATTAAATGCAGAGGGGTCTAGCAAAGCAGCTGTTTTTAATCTTGTGCTCTTCCAATTGTATTTTTTTTTAATGTATTATTCCTTCTCCTGGGCCCTTTAAGTGACATGGCTACATGTATTTGATTAGAAGCTGTAATTCAGCAAGAGCATTCCCAGGCACTGGGTGGAATATCTTAAAGATGCAGCGTTTCTATACAGTGTCCAGTCCCGAAGGCCCTTTTTCAAAAGGCAACTGGACTTTGCGGGATTTTTTTCTCTCCTTTGAATATGTTTCAATTCTCATTCCAAAAGCATCTTCAGTTCTTATTCGGAACGGAGGGAGGGAGGGAGGCAGGGAAGAAAGGAAGGATGGAAAGGAAAGAAGGAAAAGAAGGAAGGAAGGAAGAAGGAAAGGAGAAAAGAAAGGAAGGGAGGGGGAGGCAGGGAGGCAGGGAGGGAAGAAAGGTAGGAAAGAAGGAAAGAAGGAAGGAAGGGAGAAATGAAAAAAGGAAGTGAAGAAGGAAAGGAGAAATGAAAGAGGGAGGATGGGAAGGGAGGAAGGAAAGGAGAAAGGGAGAAAGGAAAGAAGAAAGGAAGAAGGGAGGGAGGGAGGGAGGGAGGAAGGGAGAAATGAAAGAAGGAAGTGAAAAAGGAAAGGAGAAATGAAAGAGGGAGGATGGGAAGGGAGGAAGGAAAGGAGAAAGGGAGAAAGGAAAGAAGAAAGGAAGAAGGGAGGGAGGAAGGAAGGGAGAAATGAAAGAAGGGAGGAAGAAGGGATGGAGGGAAGGGAGAAAAGGAAGGGGGAGGGAAGGAAGGAAAGAAGGAAAGGAGAAAGGGAGAAATGAAATAAGGAATTGAAATTATTTTAATATTTATGGCTAGTCTGTCTTTTATAGTTACCGTTATGTTTTTGGTAGGTTGGACTACAGTTTCCTTTTGCGTGAAGACCAATGCAAAGAATGAGTTAAGCAGCCGCGGGGGGCGCATAGGTTTGAGTGCAGTACTGCAGGCTACTTCTGCTGACTGCTGATTGCCAGCAGTTTGGCAGTTTGAGTCCCACCAGGCTCAAGGTTGACTCAGCCTTCCATCCTTCCAAGGTGGGTAAAATGAGGATCCAGATGGTTGGGGGCAAGAGGTTGACTCTGTAAACTGCTTAGAGAGGGCTGTGAAGCACTGTGGTATATAAGACTAAGAGCTATTGATATTGCCCTTCCTTCCTCCCTCCCTCCCTCCTTTCTTTCTTTTAGAATGAAGCATTATAGGCTAACTGCCCACTTCCATGAGTTTGAACCCAACTGGCTGACTTGAGTCAGCCTTCCATCTTTCTGGGGTGGGTAAATGGAAGACCCAGATTGTTGGGGGCAAGAGGCTGACTCTGTAAACCGCTTAGAGAGCGCTGGAAAGCACTGTGAAGTGGTATATAAGTCTAACTGCTATTGCTAACTATCTATCTATCTATCTATCTATCTATCTCTATCTATCTATCTATCTATCTATCTATCTATCTATCTATCTATCTATCTATCTATCTATCTATCCAGCTATCTATCTATCTGTCTGTCTGTCTGTCTAGCTATCTAGCTATCATCTATCTATCTTTATCCATCTACCTGTCTCATCTCTCTCTCCCTCTCTATCATCTATCTCCATCCACCCACCCACCCATCCCTTTCTGTCCGTCCATCGATCCATCCATCCATCGATCCATCCATCCATCCATCCATCCATCCATATCTATCTATTACAATGCAACAGTGCAGGCTAATGCAGCTCACTGACAGCAGTTCAATCCTGACTGGCTCTAAGGTTGACTCAGCCTTCCATCCTTCCAAGGTCAGTCAAATGAAGACCCAGATTGTTGGGGACAACATGCTGACTCTGTAAACTGCTTAGAGAGGGGCTGTAAAGCACTGTGAAGTGGTATATAAGTGCTATCACTATTCCTTCCTTCCTTCCAACCTCCCTCCCCTTCCTTCCTTCAAACGCAGTATAGTAGGCGAACTCCGCCCACTGCCAGCAATTCGATGTTGACCATCTCAAGGTTGACTCAACCTTCCATCCTTCCGAGGTGGGTAAAATGAGGACCCAGATTGTTGGGGGCAAGAGGTTGGCTCTGTAAACCGCTTAGAGAGGGCTGTAAAAGCTCTGTGAAGCGGTATATAAGTCTAAGTGCTATTGCTATGAGCCACGGTGGCGCGGTGGTTAGATGCAGTACTGCAGGCTACTTCTGCTGACTGCCAGCTGACTGCAATTTGGCAGATCGAATCTCACCAGGTTCAAGGTTGACTCAGTCTTCCATCCTTCCGAGGTGGGTAAAATGAGGACCCAGATTGTTGGGGGGCAAGAGGTTGGCTCTGTAAACCGCTTAGAGAGGGCTGTAAAAGCTCTGTGAAGCGGTATATAAGTCTAAGTGCTATTGCTATGAGCCACGGTGGCGTGGTGGTTAGATGCAGTACTGCAGGCTACTTCTGCTGACTGCCAGCTGACTGCAATTTGGCAGATCGAATCTCACCAGGTTCAAGGTTGACTCAGCCTTCCATCCTTCCGAGGTGGGTAAAATGAGGACCCAGATTGTTGGGGGCAAGAGGTTGGCTCTGTAAACCGCTTAGAGAGGGCTGTAAAAGCTCTGTGAAGCGGTATATAAGTCTAAGTGCTATTGCTATGAGCCACGGTGGCGCGGTGGTTAGATGCAGTACTGCAGGCTACTTCTGCTGACTGCCAGCTGACTGCAATTTGGCAGATCGAATCTCACCAGGTTGAAGGTTGACTCAGCCTTCCATCCTTCCGAGGTGGGTAAAATGAGGACCCAGATTGTTGGGGGGCAAGAGGCTGGCTCTGTAAACCGCTTAGAGAGGGCTGACAAAGCACGGTGTAGCGGTATATAAGTCTAAGTGCTATTGATAAGTGCTATTGATAAGCAACTCCGCTTTCTCTCTTCCACCTGTTACTTCTTCTCTCTTTAGTGGACAAGCTGTTTCCTTGACTCTTTTTTCTCCTTGTTATTTATAAGATAAATAACTTGATCCTCGATCCAGAAGCCTACGGCTCTGTTTTCACAACATGGTTTTTTAAATAAAAACATTTTTTTTAAAATAAAACCAGGCCTGTTGAAAACCTTGCTGTGACATTGACAGCGTGTTGGGCAAGGAGGAGGGCTTTCAAAAAAAAAAAAAGGCAAGATGGCGGCTGGGACTCTGCGATTGGAGGCCGGCTAACGCTGGTCAAAAAGAGGCGGGGCTCCTGCTGCGTGCTAATGGCCGCCATCTTGACTTTTTTGACCTGGCTCCTCTTTGGAGGATCCTTGTGGAAGGTTCTAGTGCAGTGTTTCTCAACCTTGGGGACTTTAAGCCCTGTGGACTTCAACTCCCAGAATCCCCCAGCCAGCTATGCTGGCTGGGGGATTCTGGGAGTTGAAGTCCACAGGGCTTAAAGTCGCCAAGGTTGAGAAACACTGGCCTATTATGTTTGTTATGCTCTTAGCAAGCTCACCCTTGTGTCTCTCCGCTATTTCTTGGCTGTTTTTGAAAGATCTCATCTTTTCCCGAGACTTTGGCTAGCTCCAGGGATTACCTGCAGTTCATCTGATTTATGAACGGATAATTTCTTTTTTTGTGTGTGTCTGTGTGTTTAATTTATTTTTTTTCAAAAGCCTTTGTTTTCATTTGATTGTTGTTTCAGTTGCTGCCCCGAGCTTCCTTCCCTGCTTTGAATACCTCCGGTCTGGCTGAAAATAATGAGAATAAGTGGGAACGCTCGCTCACATCCATCATGGAATCTCGGGGGTCTAAAGGACAGCCCCCCCACCCTCCACCCCATGGCTGGCCCCTTGTCTCTACACCCAGACATCGGCCTCCTCAACAGGGCTGCCCAAATGGGGGGTTTCTCCTTGGGCAGGGCAGGCTTGGGGGGGGGGGCTAAAAGACCCTGAGGCCGGTCACTCTGACAGTGCAGAAAAGAAGGAGAAGGGGTGGGAAGTGGGGATTTTTATTTAGCAGGTAATGTTGTGGTGAGTTTGTTAAATTTTTTAATGAGGAAGGTAAAAACTAACAAGGTAATGATGGAGAAGAAGATGAGAAGGGAAGGAAAGGAAGGGAAAAGGAAAGATAGAGGAAAGGGGAAGGACGGAAGGAGGGAGGGAGGAAAGGGAGGAAGGAGAGAGGTGTCTGGGAAAAAGGAAGGAAAGGGAGGGAGGGAAGAAAGGGAGGGAAGAAAGGGAAGAAGGAAAGAAGGGAGGAAGAAAGGAAGGGAGGGAGGGAAGGAAGGGAGGAATGGAGGGATGAAGGGGGAGGGAAGAAAAAAAGAAGGGAAGAAGGGAGGGAAGAAAGGAAGGGAGGGAGGGAAGGAAGGGAGGAATGGAGGGATGAAGGGGGGAGGGAAGAAAAGAAAGAAGGGAAGAAGGGAGAGAAGAAAGGAAGGGAGGGAAGGAAGAAAGGAAAGGAAGGGAGGGAGGGAAGAAAGGAAGGGAAGAAAGGAAAGAAAGAAAGAAGAAAAGAAGGGAGGGAGGGAAGAAGGAAGGGGAGGGAGGGAGGGAGGGAGGGAAGGAGGGAAAAAAGGAAAGGAAGGAGAGAGGGGTCTGTTAAGAAGGAAGGAAGGAAAGGAAGGAAGGAAGGAAAGGAGTGGAAGGAGTGAAGAAGGGAGGGAAGAAAGGAATGAAAGAAGAAAAGAAGGGAGGGAGGAAGAAGGAAAGAAGGAAGGAAAGGAAGGGAGGGAGGGAAGAAAGGAAAGAAAGGAAAGAAAGAAAGAAGAAAAGAAGGGAGTGAGGGAAGAAGGAAGGAAAGGAGGGAGGGAAGGAAGGAAGGGAAGGGAGGGAAGGAAGGAGGGAGAAAAGAAGGAAAGGAAGGAGAGAGGGTCTGTTAAGGAAGGAAGGAAGGAGGGAAAGGAGTGGAAGGAGGGAAGAAGGGAGGGAGGGAAGGAAGGTAGGAAGGAAGGGGAGCGAGGGAAGGAGAGAGAAAAGAAGAAAAGGAAGGAGAGAGGGGGTCTTTTAGGAAGGAAGGTAAGGAGTGGAGGGAGGAAAGTAGGGAAGGGAGGAAGGAGAGAGGGGTCTGGGAAGAAGAAAGGAAGGAAGAAAGGAAGACCCTATATTAGCATGTCAGGATAGCCTGATTAGGCTGATGAGTAGGATATGTGATTCAAACAATAAGGCCTAAGCATTGCATGTGAATGAGAGAGAGAATCTATTAATGATGTGATACATGTTTCTTCTCCAAATATTGGATCACAGTTCCACCCTATTTCCTATTCCGGTATCAATCATCATCGTGGAAATTCATTTTAATTCTCTGAAATTATTTTAAGACTTCCTTCCTTCCCCACTCCTTTCTTTCTTTTCTCCCTTCCTCTTTCTCTCTCTCCCTCCCTCCCTTCCTCTCTCTCTCTCTCTTTTTTTTTTCCTTTCTTTTCTTTCTTTCCCTAACCTGGTGCAGGGGCAGGCGTGCCAAAGACAGTCTGGGACATCATAATGGAAGAAAAGCATAATCCGCAAGAAAACGGCACCTTGTCCACAGCACAACAGGATGCAAAATCTATGCTGGAGGAGAGCCAATGACTCAATGGAAGATCTAACGAATCCCAAAGCCCCCCCTCCCTCTCCCCTCCCTCCCCTTCCCCCCAGGGGGGGGGGTCAGTTCTGAGCTTCTCCAATTAAAACTGGTCAGGAACCCCACTAAGTAAAAAATGATCACTTCGGAGGCTGGAATGCAGTCCAAAATCTGGGATTAGACAAGCTAACAGTTTCCTTCGATGGCATGTCAACATACGTGTATTATTCGAGATTTGAGCAAAAGAGTGCCCAAGACTGTAATTTTATTTTAGATCTGTGTGTGTGTGTGTGTGTGTGTGTGTGTGTGTGTGTGTGTGTGTACAGAAACACAAAGGCCAGACAGGAAACAGGACACAACTGCACTAACAACTATAGAAATGAGTTGTTTTGGGGTGTTTTTGCTGGGATGACTAACTTAGGCAGAGAACAGATTTGTGGTGTCTGTGTCGCTAACACAACCCAGCGATGCGGCCATCACATCTTTTCCAACAACTGTACAACGCTGGCTAGACAATCCCTGAACTGCTAAAGGTCTTTTTTTTATATAAATGAAGGGGCGACAAAAAATGAAAGTAACAAATGGAAATAGCAATAGCAGTTAGACTTATGTACCGCTTCATAGGGCTTTCAGCCCTCTCTAAGCGGTTTACAGAGTCAGCATATATTGCCCCCAACAACAATCCGGGTCCTCATTTTACCCACCTCGGAAGGATGGAAGGCTGAGTCAATCCTGAGCCGGTGAGATTTGAACAGCCGAACTGCAGAACTGCAGTCAGCTGAAGTAGCCTGCAGTGCTGCATTTTAACCACTGCGCCACCTCGGCTCGGAAAAACCAACAGGGGGTTCAGGATCTGCATTTTCGTGCAGTACTGAATTGACCCATACTCTTGGATCACCTGACACGTCAATCCATTTTGTATTTGTATTTATTAGTTTGCCAAACATGTAAACAAATCCAGAGGTGGTGTTTGCCAGTCAGTGGTGGGTTTCAAATTTTTTTTGAACCTACTCTGTGGGTGTGGCCTCCTTTGTGGGAGTGGCTTGCTGGCCATGTGACCAGGTGGGAGTGGCTTGCCGACCATGTGTTCTTTCTCTCTCTCTCTCTCTCTCTCTCTCTCTCTCTCTCTTTCCTTCCTTTTGTCTCTCTGTCCTTTTTCCTTTTTTTCTTTCATCTCTCTCTCTCTTTTTCTTTCTTTCTTTTTTTCTTTCTTTCTTCCTTTCTTTCTCTTTCTCTGTGTGAGTCTGTGTGTGTCTGTGTGTGAGTGAGTGGTGGGTTTCAAAAAATTTCGGAACCTCTTCTGTAGGTGTGGCCTGCTTTCCGGGTCCACTGGTGGAACCTCTTCTAACCGGTTCGGTAGATTTGACGCACCGGTTCTAGCGAACTGGTGCGAACTGGTAGGAACCCACCTCTGTTGCCAGTTCTCCGAACTACTCAAAATCTCCGCTACCGGTTCTCCAGAACCGGTCAAAACCTGCTGGATTTCACCCCTAGGAGAAGGAGACCAGTCTTCTCCAACGGGATGCCCACTTCACGCACCCCGTCCTGGGAATCCAAAGAGCAGACTGGGAATTTTAGGAGTGAAATCCAGCTCTGTTGAAAAGCACCAAGCCCGAGAAGTCCGAATGGGACTCCTTCCATGCTTATCTAATATGGATCCTTCTGGAGGATGACGCAACCAGCCAGCTGACACCACAAATGGGCTCAGAGGAAGCAACTGCGTTTGTGCTGCAATTCCACACTTGTTTCCTTTTATTTTTCCAAGAGGATGGAGGGGGGAGGGAAATCCAGGACTTCTATGGTCAGATCAGGGTGGAAACAAGGACTGTGCCCCAGCCTCCCTCCTCCCTCCCTCTGAATCCTCATCAAGCCCAATTGCATCATTCATAAAACATAGAATCGTGGGGCAGGAAGGGACCTTGGAGGTCTTCTAGTCCAACCCCCTGCTTGAAGCAGGAAACCTGGTTCCAGCCTGGTGTATTTTGGAAAACCTCCAGCGATGGAACACACCCAATTGTAGGCAGAAAGCTTCTTCCAATGATGAATTCTTCACATTGTCAGAAAATTTGGTAAGGCCACACTTGGAATCCTGCATCCAGTTTTGGTCGTCACGATGTAGAAAACATGTGGAGACTCTAGAAAGAGTGCAGAGAAGAGCAACAAAGAGGATTAGGGGCCTGGAGACTAAAACATATGAAGAACAGTTGCTGGAATTGAGTATGTCTAGTTCTTGTCCTGCCCTCAGTTGCCTTGGAGAATAGCTTGACTCCCTCTTCTTTGTGGCACCCTCTGAGATATTGGAAGACTGCTGTCATGTCTCCCCTGATCCTCCTTTTCTTTAGAATAGACCACAAGAGAATAACAGAGTTAGAAGGCACCTTGGAGGTCTTCTACTCCAACTCACTGCCCAAGCAGTAGACCCTACACCACTTCAGACAAATGGATGTCCAACATCTTCTTAAAGACTTCCAGTGTTGGGGCATTCACAACTTCTGGAAGCAAGTTGTTCCATTGATTAATTGTTATGTCATGAAATTTCTCCTCAGTTCTAAGTTGCTTCTCTCCTTGATTAGTTTTCACCCATTGCTTCTTGTCCTCTGCCTTCAGATGCTTTGGAGAGTAGTTAGACTCCCTCTTCTTTGTGGCAACCCCTGAGATATTGGAAGACTGCTATCATGTCTCCCCTGGTCCTTCTTTTCATTAAACTAGACATATCCAGTTCCTGCAAATGATATCATCTGTAAATGACAGTTAGAATAGAATAGAATAGAATAGAATAGAATAGAATAGAATAGAATAGAACAGAACAGAACAGAACAGAACAGAACAGAACAGAATAGAATAAGAGAGTTGGAAGGGACCTTGGAGGTCTTCTAGTCCCAACCCCCTGCTTAGACAGGAATCCCTACACCACTTCAGACAAATGGTTATCTAATATCTTCTTTAAAACTTCCAATGTTGGAGCATTCACAATTTCTGGAGGCAAGTCGTTCCACCGATTAATTGTTCTAACTGTCAGGAAATTCCTCCTTAGTTCTAAGTTGCTTCTCTCCTTGATTGGTTTCCACCCATTGCTTCTTGTCCTCTGCCTTCAGGTGCTTTGGAGAATAGTTTGACTCCCTCTTCTCTGTGGCAGCCCCTGAGATATCAGAACATTGCTATCATGCCTCCCTTAGTCCTTCTTTTCATTAAACTAGATATCCAGGTTCCCCCTGGCGCCCTCCAACCCAACTTCACCTCTCCTCGCTCCGGTCTTTCCCCATCAGGGAGGTCTTTTGCACAGCCATTCCCCAACCTCTGTCCAGAAAACAGGAAGCCCTCCACAGCATGATGTAGCGGAAACCAGACAAATGACATGGAGCTGCAGCAAGGAAACAGCCGGAAGCGGGCAGGATATTTGGAACGGAACATTGAATTCTTGAGCTTATCTCTGTCCAGCAGATGCCCAGAATTCCTTGCAAAACAGCCTTGCAAATCCCTGGGATGTTGCTATGCAGAGCAAGGCATGCGTCAGAGAGATGGGGGGGAATCTCCTAACCCATGGCGTGTGGTGGGGAAGGACCTCCCTGGTAAAGAGTGGAGACAACGCTTGGAAAAGACAAATATTCACAGAAATACAGGTTGTCCTCGGCTTACGACTGCAACAGAGGCCAAAATCTATTTATTTTTTCAAAGTTTTCTTTTTTTTCTTGCAAATTTTTTACATATGTTATGAACAAAGTGTTGTCCAGATCTTTTCTCATACCTCCTCTCGTCTACGCAATCCATTTTACATCACCTCTCTGTTTCCAATTTCAGCTGCATTAGTCTCTTTCCCTATTTTTTTATCTTACAATAGCAGAGTTGGAAGGGACCTTGGAGGTCTCCTAGTCCAACCCCATGCCTAAGCAGGAAACCCTATACCGTTTCAGACAAATGGCTACCCAACATCTTCTTAAAGACTTCCAGTGTTGTTGGGGCATTCACAACTTCTGGAAGCAACTTCTGTTCCACTGATTAATTGTTCTAACTGTCAGGAAATTCCTCCTCAGTTCTAAGTTGCTTCTCTCCTTGATTAGTTTCCACCCATTGCTTCTTGTTCTGCCCTCAGGTGCTTTGGAGAATAGTTTGACTCCCTCTTCTTTGTGGCAACCCCTGAGATATTGGAAGACTGCTATCATGTCTCCCCTGGTCCTTCTTTTCATTAAACTAGACATACCCAGTTCCTGCAACCGTTCTTCGTATGTTTTAGCCTCCAGTCCCCTAATCCTCTTTGTTGCTTTTCTCTGCACTCTTTCTAGAGTCTCCACATCTTTTCTACATCGTGGAGACCAAAACTGGATGCAGTATTCCAAGTGTGGCCTTACCAAGTCCTTATAAAGTGGTATTAACCCTTCACGTGATCTTGATTCTCTCCCTCTGTTGATGCAGCCTAGAACTGTGTTGGCTTTTTTGGCAGCTGCTGCACACGGATGGCTCCTATTTAAATGGTTGCCCACTAGGACTCCAAGACCCCTCTCACAGTTACTACTACTGAGCAAGGTACCTGTCAGCCTCTGTTTCGCTACTTGCTTTCGGCTGCCATTGAAACGGAGAGGGGGGGAGGCATGGTACTTGGGAAGGGAAATTTTAAGTACAGGAGAGATTGTGAAAAGGGAGTTTTGTTCTCACCTTCTACTGCATACCAACCTGATGATGCTTTTTGAAGATGGAACCCACATGACACCTGAGGGATTTGCAGATTGGACAGTGGGATGAGGGTTACCAGGGGGAGGGAGTTGGGTCACATATTGATATCTATGATTCCGCGCGCTTTTGCCTCTGATCTTGCTTTGCTTAGCTGCTATCTACTCATAACCAGTAAAAGTACTCTTAATTCTGAGAAATGGAGTTAAGTGGTTTCTTTCTTGGTTAATGAGGGAGGCTGGCTTGACAGTACCACCTATCCTGTACCTGTGCATTTCGTTTTTGTTGCCTAAATGTAGAACCTTACCAGTGGTGGGTTTCAAAAATTGTTCGAACCTACTCTGTGGGTGTGGCCTCCTTTGTGGGAGTGGCTTGCCGCCCATGTGACTGGATGGGAGTGGCTTGCCGCCCATGTGACCGGATATGAAGATGCCGACGACACTTGTCAGAACCACCTTAAATAACCTCACGCACAGCACTGGCAGGCATAAGAATATGATGTAAACGTGTTTTTCAAAAGGCATCTTTGGTTTGCGTTAAAACAACTTCAACACACGCAATGTTCTGATTGCACCACAAACGCAGTAGTCATCCTTACCTTTCACAGAGGCACTGAGTTTTATAAATAGGAGCATGATAGTGTAGAATAATCATATCCAAAGACCAGTGGTGGGTTTCAAAATTTTTTCGGAACCTCTTCTGTAGGTGTGGCCTGCTTTCCGGGTCCACCGGTGGAACCTCTTCTAACCGCTTCGGTAGATTTGACGAACCGGTTCTACCGAATAGGTGCGAACTGGTAGGAACCCACCTCTGAACCTTACTCTTTTTACCATTGAATTTCATTTTATTAGATAGTGCCCAATGTTCAAGTTTGTCAGATCCTTCTGTATCTTAAGCCTATCTTCTGGAGTGTTGGCTATTCCTGCCAGCTTGGTGTCATCTGCAAATTTGATGAGTTCCCCATTTATTCCCTCATCCAAATCATTGATGAAGATGTTGAAGAGTACTGGGCCCAAAACAAAGCCTTGGGGTACTCCACTGCATACTTCCCTCCATGTAGATGCAGTTCCATTGAGGACTACACCTTGAGTGCGGTTGGTCAGCCAGTTACGAATCCATCTGGTGGTGCTGCTTAAACTTATTTTCTTAATACATAAACGAGATCGCCTAATTGCCCTTAATTTCTAACCTCTTACAATAACACCCACACCATCGCTAAATATGTTTCTCAAATTCAAAATCATTTTTTTACATTTTAAAAAAAAACATCGAACTCAATCAATTATCCACAACTAATCCCGAAATTTCTGTGGCTCAGCGAAGCAGTCGTTCCGTGAGTTTAGCTCCACTGTGTGATCCTTCTTCCCGCCGTTGTTAAGTAAATCACTGCAGCTGTTAAGAGAGGAACACGGGTTGTTAAGCGAATCCAGCTTGGCCACTGGCGTGGCTTGACAGAAGGTCACAAAAGGGATCACATGATCGTCGTAAATAGGGGTCAGTTGCCAAGGAGCTGAATTTTGATTGTGTGACCCTGGGGATGCCGGAAAGGTCACCGGGGTGAAAAATGGTCATAAGTCATTTTTTTCAGTTGCCGTTGTAAGTTTGAACACTCGCAAAATGAACTAACAGAATAACAGAGAGCTGGAAGGGACCTTGAGGTCTTCTAGTCCAACCCCCTGCTCAAACAGAAGACCCCCAATACCATTATGGGCAAATGATTATCCAATCTCTTCTTAAAAACCTCCAGTGATGGAGTACCCACAACGGCTGGAGACAATCCGTTCCTCTGATTAATTGCTCTTGGTTTAAGGAAATTTCTCCTTAATTCTAGTTGCTTCTCTCCTTGATTAGTTTCCATTCCAGCCAAATTTGACTTAGCTAGAGAGTTGTTTTTTTTTAAAGGAAATTTAAATCACTGCCTCTCTCAAAATACATTCAATCTTTTCCAGCTGCTCTTATATTCCTTGCAAGAGACACTCCAAGGTTTATTAAAAAGTATTATTAGGTAAAGAAAAGGTTCCCCTTGCACATACGCTAGTCGTTCCTGACTCTAGGGGGCACTGTTCATCTCCGTTTCAAAGCCGAAGTGCCAGCACTGTCCAAAGACAGCTCCATCGGCCTAAACAGCGAAGGCACACGGAACGCTGTTACCTTCCCACCAAAGGTGGTTCCTATTTTCCTACTTGCATTTTTTACGTGCTTTTGAACTGCTAGTTTTGCAGAAGCTGGGAAAAGTAAGCGGAGCTCACTCCATTACGTGGTGCTAGGGATTCAAACAAGCTCAGCGTCTTAGTCACTGAGCCACCGCGTCCCTAAGTATTATTAGTAAATGTTTATTAGAAGTAAATTATGAATTTACTGGCTGGGGGATTCTGGGAGTTGATATCCACAAGTCTTAAAGTTGCCCAGTTTGGAGATTCTTGGTCTAACCCGGGGGTGTCGAACTCGAGGCCCGCGGGCCAGATCTGGCCTGCTGGATGCTTAAATCTGTCCTGTGGAGCCGGCCTGGGAATAGCAAAGGACTGGCCTATGGTGTCTCTACTAGCAAAAATGAGGCACGGACAGAGGTGGAATTCAGCCGATTTAGACTGGTTCACCCGAACCATTAGTGGAAATCGCGGGAAATCGCAGGAAATCTCTCCTTGATTAATTTCCACCCATTGCCTCTTGTTCTACCCCCAGGTGCTTTGGAGAATAGTTTGATTCCCTCTTCTTTGTGGCAGCCCCTGAGATATTGGAAGGCTGCTATCATGTCTCCCCTAGTTTTTCTTTCTATTAAACTAGACGTACCCAGTTCCTGCGACCGTTCATCATATGTTTTAGCCTCCAGTCCCCTAATCATCTTTGTTGCTCTTCTCTGCACTCTTTCTAGAGTCTCCACATCTTTTCTACATCGTGGCCACCAAAACTGGATGCAGAATTCCAAGTGGGGCCTTACCGAGGCATTATAAAGTGGTATTAACCCTTCACATGATCTTGATTCTATCCCTCTGTTGATGCAGCCTAGAACTGTGTTGGCTTTTTTGGCAGCTGCTGAAAACTCTTTAACAAGTTTCCACCCATTGCTTCTTGTCCTGTCTTCAGGTGCTTTGGAGAATAGCTTGACTCCCTCTTCTTCGTGGCAGCTCCTTAAATATTGGATCAAGTCACCCCTAGTCCTTCATTCTATTAAACTAGACATCCCCAGTTCCTGCAACTGTTCTTCATATGTTTTAGCCTCCAGTCCCCTAATCCTCTTTGTTGCTCTTCTCTGCACTCTTTCTAGAGTCTCCACATCTTTTCTACATCATGGTGACCAAAACTGAACGCAGGATTCCAAGTGTGGCCTTACCAAGGCCTTATAAAGTGGTATTAACCCTTCACGTGATCTTGATTCTCTCCCTCTGTTGATGCAGCCTAGAACTGTGTTGGCTTTTTTGGCAGCTGCTGCACACAGCCTGCTCCTATTTAAATGGTTGTCCACTAGGACTCCAAGATCCCTCTCACAGTTACTACTATTGAGCAAGGTACCACCTATACTGTACCTGTGCGTTTTGTTTTTCTTGCCTAAATATAGAACCTTCCTCTTTTCACCCTTGAATTTCATTGTGTTAGATAGCGCCCAATGTTCAAGTTTGTCAAGTGTGTCCAGTGGTGGGTTTCAAAAAATTTTGGAACCTACTCTGTGGGTGTGGCCTCCTTTGTGGGAGTGGCTTGCTGGCCATGTGACCTGGTGGGAGTGGCTTGCCGGCCATGTTTTTTCTTTCTTTCTTTCTTTCTTTCTTTCTTTCTTTCTTTTCTTTCTTTCTTTCTCTCTCTCTCTCTTTCCTTCTTTTTGTGTCTCTGTCCCTTTTTTCTTTTTTTTCCTTCATCTCTCTCTCACTCTTTTTTTTCTTTTTTCTTTTTTTGTTTATTTATTTTTTCCTTTCTTTCTTTCTCTCTCTCTCTTTCCTTCCTTTTGTCTCTCTGTCCCTTTTTTCTTTTTTTCTTTCATCTCTCTCTCACTCTTTTTCTTTCTTTTTTCTTTTTTCTTTATTTCTTCCTTTCTTTCTCTTTCTCTCTTTCTCTGTGTCAGTCTGTCTGTCTGTCTGGCTGGCTGGCTGTCTGTGTGTGTGTGTGTGGCAGTGCTGGGTTTCAAAAATTTTTGGAGTCTCTTCTGCAGGTGTGGCCTGCTTTCCAGGTCCACTGGTGGAACCTCTTCTAACCGGTTCGGTAGATTTGACGAACCGGTTCTACCGAATAGGTGCGAACTGGTAGGAACCCACCTCTGAGTGTGTCTTAAGCCTGCCTTCCGTAGTGTTCGCTATTCCTGCCAGTTTGACAACCCGGATCTAACCTAACAGGAGGCTGCTCAGGGATGGTTGATTGTCCTCTGTTGGGTCTTTGGAAGAGTGAACTCCATTTGCAAATGCTTTTCTTTTGTTTTTTCCCTCTGGCTTTGCAGATTCCCCGTTTTTTTGCTTTAGGAATTGTTCTCCCTTTCGAATCTCAGGAATCGGCAATGAATAGCTTTTATTTTATGCCTCTTCCCACAGGGGATGTGGAGGGCCACAGATTTCCTCTCATTATCTTTTGTTTTAGAATACAAAAAAAATGAGAGGGGGAAAGAAAAACATTATATCTGTAGTTGAATGCCCACCATTGCTTCGGGTTAAAGCAACGGGACGACCAAGAGAATGCGTCTTTCCATTTTCGAGTTGTAGAGACAGGTAGTCCTCGACATACCATCACAACCGAGCCCCGAGTTTCCGCTGCTGAGCGAGACCATTGTTAAATGTCTGCCTCGCTTTACCACCTTCCTTGCCACCGTTGTTAAGTGAATCGCTGCGGTTGTCAGGTTAGTAACAGGGTTGTTAAGCGAATCTGGCTTCCTCGTTGCCGGAAGGTGATCGCGTGACCCCGGGAAAGCGCAACCGTCATAAATATGAAGCGGTTGCCAAGTGTCCGACTTTTCATCACGGGATCCAAAAAAAGGATGCAACGGTCATACTGTGTGAAAAAGGATCATGTCAGGTTTTTCCACTGCTGTTGCAACTTCGGTCGCTAAATGAATGGTTGCAGGTCAAGGACTAGCTGTAATATGGAAACAGTTCCATGAGCTTCTTCAAAAATGGTGAAAAGAGTAAGGTTCTACATTTAGGCAACAAAAACGAAATGCACAGGTACAATATAGGTGGTACCTTGCTCAATAGTAGTAACTGAGAGAGGGAACTTGGAGTCCTAGTGGACAACCATTTAAATAGGAGCCAGCCGTGTGCAGCAGCTGCCAAAAAAGCCAACACAGTTCTAGGCTGCATCAACAGAGGGAGAGAATCAAGATCACGTGAAGGGTTAATCCCACTTTATAAGGCTTTGGTAAGGCCACACTTGGAATCCTGCATCCAGTTTTGGTCACCAAGATGTAGAAAAGATGTGGAGACTCTAGAAAGAATGCAGAGAAGAGCAACAAAGAGGATTAGGGGACTAGAGACTAAAACATATGAAGAATGGTTGCAGGAACTGGGTATGTCTAGTTTAATAGAAAGAAGGACTAGGGGAGACATGATATCAGTGTTCCAATATCTCAGGGGTTGCCACAAAGAAGAGGGAGTCAAACTATTCTCCAAAGCACCTGAAGGCAGGACAAGAAGCAATGGGTGGAAACTAATCAAGCAGAGAAGCAAACTAGAACTAAGGAGGAAATTCCTGGCAGGGAGAACAATTAATCAGCTTGCCTCCAGAAGTTGTGAATACTCCAACACTGGAAGACTTTAAGAAGATGTTGGACAGCCATTTGTCTGAAATGATATAGGCCATGGTTTCCTGCCTAAGCAGGGGGTTGGTGTAGAAGACCTCAAAGGTCCCTTGCAACTCTGTTATTCTCTTATCTCTTAAATTCACCCAGATTGAGGAACATAAATATAGTTCCTCAATCAAATGGACTTGTTGGATTTTAAACACTCTTGGGGAATGCAGGCCAGGGTTAATCTTACGTAATTCTGAGATCGTCCAGGGAACCATCTAGAATACAATAGAATAACAGAGATGGAAGGGACCTTGGAGGTCTTCTAGTCCAACCCCCTGCCGAGACGGGAAACCCTATACCATTTCAGACCAATGGTTATCCAACATCTATTCGTAGTCCTCAACTTATGACCACAATTGAGCCCAAAGTTTCTGTTGTGAAGTAAGACATCTGTTAAGAGAGGTTTGCCACATTTTACGAACTTTCTTGCCACAATTGTTAAGCGACACTGCAGTTGATGAGTTAGTAACCCACAATTTCCCTATTGGCTTTGCTGGCCAGAAGGCCACAAAAACGGATCGCACGTGACCTCCACACACTGCAACCGTCATAACTCTGAACCGTTTGCCAAGCGTCCTGAATTTTGAGTCCGTAACCGTGAGGGATGCTACAACGGGTCCGTCATAAATCACATTTTCCAGTGCTGTCGTAATTTTGAACAGCCACTAAAGGGAGCCGAGGTGGCGCAGTGGTTAGGGTGCAGTACTGCAGGCCACTTCAGCTGACTGTTATCTGCAGTTCAGCGGTTCTAATCTCACCGGCTCAAGGTTGACTCAGCCTTCCATCCTTCCGAGGTGGGTGAAATGAGGACCCAGACTGTGGGGGCGATAGGCTGACTCTGTAAACCGCTTAGAGAGGGCTGAAAGCCCTACGAAGCGGTATATAAGTCTAACTGCTATTGCTATTGCTAACTGTCGTAAGTTGAGGACTGCCTTTGTATTAAAAGGGATAACGGATAAAGCAGGGATGAATGAAAGGACATGTTTACTCCAAAGGAAATGTGCAAATGGTGTCAGTTTTTTTCCCCTTTCCTCTCTCTCTCTCTCTGTCCCTCCAGGAGAAAGTCGTCAACCTTCCTGAAAGTTTTTTGTGAGTCTTATTGTGGTGGTGGGAAATCCAAGCATCCATTTCCGGGGGAGACTTAATTACAAAGGATGTCACGACAGGTGCATCAGCCAGGAGGTGCTGTTCCTATGTCCGTGTTTATGGAGATAGAGAAGGTCTTTTTTTAAAAAAAAATGGGAAAGAGGAGAGAATGAAAAAGTCAACCGTTATGTGAGAAGTTGTTCCAACGGAATTGTGCGGGACCTCAGGAGATGGCCGAGCTCAACATCCTGTTGTTTTTCCCACCAGCCGACACCAGGAAAAAGCTGGGATTTGTAAATACAAACCATCAGAATCACCAGCCCCCTCCCCCCCTGGTCGATGTCGGACTCCTTCCTGGCCAACACCCCCCCCTCCCCATCCAGCCTCTGAAACACCTGTTTTAAAGGAAGTGATTTTTCACACAAAAAAAGAAAAAAAAGGGGGGGGGAGTTGTGTGTGAATTTCTATCCCAGGTCAAGACTATAAAAAGACCAAAAAAGAGGGGATCCTATATTTTATTTTTAATCACCCACCCCTTGTATTCAAAGTAGATGAGAGAAATTAAATTGACCGGATCTGGAGTGTGGTACTTCAGGTGACCACTAGGGGGAAGCAGTTTCTGTCTCTGTCTCTGTCTCTCTATTTTTCTTTGAGGCCCTCTAGTGGCTGTCTTGATCTTTACAGCTCAGATCTGGCAGCTGGAGGAGACACTTTGAGACAAATAAGATTGAACAGATCTGGAGTACAGTACTGCAGGGAACCACTAGGGGGAAGCAAAGTGTCTGTTTCTCCCTCCCTCTCTCTCTCTCCCTCTCTCCCTCCCTCTCTCTCTCTCTCTTTGCCACCCACTAGTGGCTGTCTTGATCTCTGCAGCTCAGATCTGGCAGCTGGAGGAGACACTTTGAGACAAATAAGATTGAACAGATCTGGAGTGCAGTACTGCAGGGGACCACTAGGGGGAAGCAAAGTCTCTCTCCCTCTCTCTCTCTCTTTGCCACCCCCTAGTGGATGTCTTGATTTTTGCAGCTCAGATCTGGCAGCTGGAGGAGACACTTCGAGACAAATAAGATTGAACAGATCTGGAGTGCAGTACTGCAGGGGACCACTAGGGGGAAGCAAAGTCTCCCTCCCTCTCTCTCTCTCTCTCTCTCTCTTTGCCACCCACTAGTGGCTGTCTTGATCTCTGCAGCTCAGATCTGGCAGCTGGAGGAGACACTTTGAGACAAATAAGATTGAACAGATCTGGAGTGCAGTATTGCAAGGGACCACTAGGGGGAAGCAAAGTATCTGTTTCTCTCTCTCTCTCTCTCTCTCTCTCTCTCTCTCTCTCCCTCCCTCCCTCCCTCCCTCCCTCCCTCCCTCTCTCTCTCTCTCTCTCTGCCACCCCCTTGTGGTTGTCTTGATTTTTGCAGCTGAAATCTGGCAGATCCCGGAGATACTTCGTTTCTTTTTCCATCCCTTTTGATGGAAGCATCTGGAATGCAAATGGAGGGGGGGGCATTTCCCCCTTTGTGCATCGGTGTGTGTGTGTGGGGTTGTTATTGTAGTTGCCTTTGTTATCCCCAAGAGGGAAGCTGAGGCAGGTGGCATCCAGGGAATTCAAGCCCAGGGAAAAAGGAAGCCAGCGAGGTGGAGGGGGCAGCCCGGATTTCCATCTGTTTATTGTTGTGTTATGTTGTGCCTGCAGCTTTCTTTTGATCACAAGGTGTGTTGAGCAGTCACAACAGGCTGCTGGCCTTTCTTCCCTTCCTGAGATTCAAAGAACGATCCCTATTAAACTATTACGATTACTATTATAGGGAGGCGGTGGCTCAGTGGCTAAGACACTGAGCTTGTCGATCAGAAGGTCAGCTGATCGGCAGTTCGAATCCCTAGCGCCGCGTAACGGAGTGAGCTCCCGTGACTTGTCCCAGCTTCTGCCAACCTAGCAGTTCGAAAGCATGTAAAAAATGCAAGTAGAAAAATAGGAACCACCTTTGATGGGAAGGGAACAGCGTTCCGTGCGTCTTTGGCGTTTAGTCATGCCGGCCACGTGACCACGGAGACGTCTTCGGACAGCGCTGGCTCTTCGGCTTTGAAACGGAGATGAGCACCGCCCCCTAGAGTCGGGAACGAGTAGCACATATGTGCGAGGGGAACCTTTACCTGATTACTATTACGGCTGATGGCTGTAGTCATCCAGATGTTTTGACTGGATTTGGCATTTTTATTCCCCTCTCCTGGAATAGGCAGGAGATATTATTTTGATGGTTAACAGTCTTACTACAGGTAACTCTTGACTTGAGACCGCAACAGAGCCCACAATTTCTGTGGCTAAGCGAGACGGTTGTTAAGTGAGTTTTGACCCTATTTTACAACCTTTCTCACCGCCGTTGTTAAGTGAATCGCTGCGGTCGTTAAGTTAGGAGCATGGTTGTTAAGTGAGTCTGGCTTCCCCACTGACTTTACTCTGCGTCAGAAGGTCTTAATAAGGGAATAATTGAAAACTGGTATATATATATATATATATATATATATATATACTTAAAGTCACAACCCCTGGTATGCCCAAGTGTGGGAGGAAGGTCACACTTCCACTCTCTGTCATTAGGCTCGTCACAAGAGTCCATCCAGACAGAAACCCAATATTTTTACTGTTGCCTTTGTTATATTTGTGTTTTTATTTGTGCTGATAAATAAATAAAGGAAGACTAGTATAGATCTATTTCAAGCTATTTAGCTCTCATCAGCTAGCCATATCCTTACTGGGATTCGAACCTGTGCTCTATTGCCTTCCCAGGCAGGGAGTTAACCATTTGAGCTACAGAGAACGACTCCTTTTATCAGCCAGCCAGGGTGGGAGGTATATACTTAAAGTCACAACCCCTGGTATGCCCAAGTGTGGGAGGAAGGTCACACTTCCACTCTCTGTCATTAGGCTCGTCACAAGAGTCCATCCAGACAGAAACCCAATATTTTTACTGTTGCCTTTGTTATATTTGTGTTTTTATTTGTGCTGATAAATAAATAAAGGAAGACTAGTATAGATCTATTTCAAGCTATTTAGCTCTCATCAGCTAGCCATATCCTTACTGGGATTCGAACCTGTGCTCTATTGCCTTCCCAGGCAGGGAGTTAACCATTTGAGCTACAGAGAACGACTCCTTTTATCAGCCAGCCAGGGTGGGAGGTATATACTTAAAGTCACAACCCCTGGTATGCCCAAGTGTGGGAGGAAGGTCACACTTCCACTCTCTGTCATTAGGCTCGTCACAAGAGTCCATCCAGACAGAAACCCAATATTTTTACTGTTGCCTTTGTTATATTTGTGTTTTTATTTGTGCTGATAAATAAATAAAGGAAGACTAGTATAGATCTATTTCAAGCTATTTAGCTCTCATCAGCTAGCCATATCCTTACTGGGATTCGAACCTGTGCTCTATTGCCTTCCCAGGCAGGGAGTTAACCATTTGAGCTACAGAGAACGACTCCTTTTATCAGCCAGCCAGGGTGGGAGGTATATACTTAAAGTCACAACCCCTGGTATGCCCAAGTGTGGGAGGAAGGTCACACTTCCACTCTCTGTCATTAGGCTCGTCACAAGAGTCCATCCAGACAGAAACCCAATATTTTTACTGTTGCCTTTGTTATATTTGTGTTTTTATTTGTGCTGATAAATAAGACTTTAAGTATATACCTCCCACCCTGGCTGGCTGATAAAAGGAGTCGTTCTCTGTAGCTCAAATGGTTAACTCCCTGCCTGGGAAGGCAATAGAGCACAGGTTCGAATCCCAGTAAGGATATGGCTAGCTGATGAGAGCTAAATAGCTTGAAATAGATCTATACTAGTCTTCCTTTATTTATTTATCAGCACAAATAAAAACACAAATATAACAAAGGCAACAGTAAAAATATTGGGTTTCTGTCTGGATGGACTCTTGTGACGAGCCTAATGACAGAGAGTGGAAGTGTGACCTTCCTCCCACACTTGGGCATACCAGGGGTTGTGACTTTAAGTATATACCTCCCACCCTGGCTGGCTGATAAAAGGAGTCGTTCTCTGTAGCTCAAATGGTTAACTCCCTGCCTGGGAAGGCAATAGAGCACAGGTTCGAATCCCAGTAAGGATATGGCTAGCTGATGAGAGCTAAATAGCTTGAAATAGATCTATACTAGTCTTCCTTTATTTATTTATCAGCACAAATAAAAACACAAATATAACAAAGGCAACAGTAAAAATATTGGGTTTCTGTCTGGATGGACTCTTGTGACGAGCCTAATGACAGAGAGTGGAAGTGTGACCTTCCTCCCACACTTGGGCATACCAGGGGTTGTGACTTTAAGTATATACCTCCCACCCTGGCTGGCTGATAAAAGGAGTCGTTCTCTGTAGCTCAAATGGTTAACTCCCTGCCTGGGAAGGCAATAGAGCACAGGTTCGAATCCCAGTAAGGATATGGCTAGCTGATGAGAGCTAAATAGCTTGAAATAGATCTATACTAGTCTTCCTTTATTTATTTATCAGCACAAATAAAAACACAAATATAACAAAGGCAACAGTAAAAATATTGGGTTTCTGTCTGGATGGACTCTTGTGACGAGCCTAATGACAGAGAGTGGAAGTGTGACCTTCCTCCCACACTTGGGCATACCAGGGGTTGTGACTTTAAGTATATACCTCCCACCCTGGCTGGCTGATAAAAGGAGTCGTTCTCTGTAGCTCAAATGGTTAACTCCCTGCCTGGGAAGGCAATAGAGCACAGGTTCGAATCCCAGTAAGGATATGGCTAGCTGATGAGAGCTAAATAGCTTGAAATAGATCTATACTAGTCTTCCTTTATTTATTTATCAGCACAAATAAAAACACAAATATAACAAAGGCAACAGTAAAAATATTGGGTTTCTGTCTGGATGGACTCTTGTGACGAGCCTAATGACAGAGAGTGGAAGTGTGACCTTCCTCCCACACTTGGGCATACCAGGGGTTGTGACTTTAAGTATATACCTCCCACCCTGGCTGGCTGATAAAAGGAGTCGTTCTCTGTAGCTCAAATGGTTAACTCCCTGCCTGGGAAGGCAATAGAGCACAGGTTCGAATCCCAGTAAGGATATGGCTAGCTGATGAGAGCTAAATAGCTTGAAATAGATCTATACTAGTCTTCCTTTATTTATTTATCAGCACAAATAAAAACACAAATATAACAAAGGCAACAGTAAAAATATTGGGTTTCTGTCTGGATGGACTCTTGTGACGAGCCTAATGACAGAGAGTGGAAGTGTGACCTTCCTCCCACACTTGGGCATACCAGGGGTTGTGACTTTAAGTATATACCTCCCACCCTGGCTGGCTGATAAAAGGAGTCGTTCTCTGTAGCTCAAATGGTTAACTCCCTGCCTGGGAAGGCAATAGAGCACAGGTTCGAATCCCAGTAAGGATATGGCTAGCTGATGAGAGCTAAATAGCTTGAAATAGATCTATACTAGTCTTCCTTTATTTATTTATCAGCACAAATAAAAACACAAATATAACAAAGGCAACAGTAAAAATATTGGGTTTCTGTCTGGATGGACTCTTGTGACGAGCCTAATGACAGAGAGTGGAAGTGTGACCTTCCTCCCACACTTGGGCATACCAGGGGTTGTGACTTTAAGTATATACCTCCCACCCTGGCTGGCTGATAAAAGGAGTCGTTCTCTGTAGCTCAAATGGTTAACTCCCTGCCTGGGAAGGCAATAGAGCACAGGTTCGAATCCCAGTAAGGATATGGCTAGCTGATGAGAGCTAAATAGCTTGAAATAGATCTATACTAGTCTTCCTTTATTTATTTATCAGCACAAATAAAAACACACATATATATATATATATATATATGTATGTATGTATGTATGTATGTATGTATGTATGTATGTATGTATGTATGTATGTATGTATGTAGTGACGTTTCGTTGAAAAATGGAATAAGATCTCTGTTTGAAAGTATGAAGTACAAGGATAATAATGAACATAAGTATATTTTCTGGGAAAAGATAATACTAATGGTAACTGAATATATATTGTAGAATGAAAGTGAGATATTCAGTTATACTAGATGAAAAGTCTGATATGGTAAATATTATTTGAGGATGTGGATGTTAAAACACCTGTAACCAAACGACATGCTGTATGTGATGATGGGTTTTATTTCTTTTTCCTTTTTGTGTTTTTTTTCCTTCTTTTCTTTTCCTTTTTGTGTGTGTGTGTGTGTGGTTTTTTTTTTTAATTGTTGTTTGTATTAAATATATAACAGAGAGATACGGGGTATGTCTGTGGGGGGAAATGTATTTGGGATGGATTGCCACAGGTAGGGGAATAAGAAACGATACTAAATTATAACTTATTAAATGGAATAATAAATGTATAAGAATGATAAATGTTAAAACACCTGTAACCAAACGACATGCTGTATGTGATGATGGTTTTTTTTGTGTCTGTGTGTGTGTTTTTTTTCTCTTTCTTTTTTGTTTTTGTTTTTCCATTGTTGTGTGTATGTGTTGTCTATGTAACAAAAATAAAAAAAAATTATATATATATATAAAACAAAGAAGGTCTTAGGTGTGGTTATTCCTTACATGTCGTGCGCTTCCACCTCCTCTTTCATTTTAACTTAGGGTAAGAGAGTCGGAAGGGAGCTTGTGGGTCATCTAGCCCAACCCCCTGCTCAAGCAGGAAACCCTATACCAGTGATGGCGAACCTTTTTGGCACTGACTGGAATGTGCATGGATGCACATGTATGTCTGTGCCCCAGAGCATGGAAACCCAAAGGCCATCAAGTGCATGCCTGTTTTTTGGCAGTTTTTCAGGCCATTTTTGGCCTGGGAAATGGCCCAGAAATGACCTGTCTTGGGAGCGTTTTTTGGGCCGTTTTCACAAGCAATTCTCAAGGGTGACACCAATGTAGTTCCACGTGTGATTGGCAGCCATCAGATTTCTACCTAACCTGGTTTCCCATTCATACAAGGACAATGAGAGAGTGATGTTCAGCCAGCCAAGTGATGTGGGATTTACAAATATGCTTCTCTTATACAGAAAGCAATAGCAATAGCAGTTAGACTTATATACCGCTTCATAAGGCTTTCAGCCCTCTTTAAGCGGTTTACAGAGTCAGCATATTGCCCCCAACAATCCGGGTCCTCATTTTACCCACCTCGGAAGGATGGAAGGCTGAGTCAACCTTGAGCCGGTGAGATTTGAACAGCCGAACTGCAGAACTGCAGTCAGCTGAAGTAGCCTGCAGTGCTGCATTTAACGACTGCGCCACCTCGGCTCTAGGTTTCATTAGCCGCCTTCAAAGAATCATAAAGCTGGAAGGGACTGTAGGAAGTTATCAGCCAGCCCTCTCCCAGAAAAAATGAAATATCCTAGGAAATATTGAAAAGGCAGAATATTTCTCTGGATGTGAAAAGGGAGAAACATGTTTCAAAAGACAGAATAGCTCCCTGCAGCTTCCTGCCCATCCCCACTTTTTCAATGGGCCATTAAGAAGGCCAAGCTTGTCCACTTTACATAATAAAGAGTTCTCCCCTTCAGCTCCAGGGGGGATGAGATTAAGGCATGATAGTATTGGCCCTTTACTCAACTCGCCACATGGCATCTGAGAACTCAACCAAACCTGGATTCAAAACGCAGCCTAGAGTGTTGCCCCTGCATGGGCCCAGGGGAGTCTGACAACGAATCAGAATACAAGATCAAGATCAAAGGCCAGAGAGGGCATAAAACCAGGGACTTTCAGCATCTCAGTCCTTTCTTCTCTTCTTCTCCACCAACATTGAAGCATGCGATCCCCTTTTCTGTTCAGGGCTCAAGCCATGTGGCCCTGTCCACCATTAAAACCATCTTTCCAAGCAGCCTCCATGTCTCCAGTGTCTTTTCCCCCACTTGGAGCCGAACCCAGAAGGACATTTCTTTCATCAGGACCTTGGAGGTCTTCTAGTCCAACCTCCTGCTCCAAACCCGTCCAACGCCTGCGAAGACCAACTGGCTGGTGCCCATGTGCATGTTTGAAACCAGAAGATCAGCGGGCAACAGTTGCGAGCATGCCCACAGAGAGAGCTATGCATGCCATAGATTCGCCATAATGGTCCTATACCATGTTTCCCGAAAATAAGCTTGTCTTATTTTCTTTTGACTTCCTAAATAAGCCCTTGGCCTTATTTTGGGGGGTGGGCTTATTATTTTTGAGGTGCAGGAGGCTGCGATTGTGGCCACCTCATGGCTGCGGCTGTGTTGCGATATTTTCGGGGAGGGCTTATTTTAGCGCATGCACTCAAAAGCCCGATTGGGCTTATGATCCGGAGAGGTCTTATTTTTGAGGAAACAGCAGTGGTGGGTTTCAAAAATTGTTCGAACCTACTCTGTGGGTGTGGCCTCCTTTGTGGGAGTGGCTTGCCGCCCATGTGACCGGATGGGAGTGGCTTGCCACCCATGTGACCGAATACGAAGATGCCGACGACACTTGTCAGAACCACCTTAAATGACCTCCCACACAGCACTGGCAGGCATAAGAATAGGATGTAAACTTGTTTTTTAAAAGGCATCTTTGGTTTGCATTAAAACAACTTCAACACACGCAATGTTCTGATTGCACCACAAACGCAGTAGTCATCCTTACCTTTCACAGAGCCCTGAGTTTTATAAATATGAGCATGATAGTGTAGAATAATCATATCCAAGGACCAGTGGTGGGTTTCAAAATTGTTTGGACCTCTTCTGTAGGTGTGGCCTGCTTTCCGGGTCCACTGGTGGAACCTCTTCTAACCGGTTCTGTAGATTTGACGAACCGGTTCTACCGAATAGGTGCAAACTGGTAGGAACCCACCTCTGGGAAACAGGGTACTATTTCTGACAAGTGTCTATCCAGTCTCCTCATGAAAACCTCCAGGGCTGAGCAAAAAGTGACCACATGATCCTGGGATACTGAAACCATCATAAATATGAGCTAGTTGCCAAGTCTGCCCGTATTATGGTTTGGTTGCACAGTCAACCAGATGTTTAGACTAGATTTTTGACACTTTTATCCACCAAAGGACCTGGAATAGGAACATATTGATGATTGATGGTGTCAAATATATCATCACAAGATGGAAACCAACAAGGCTGCCTTTTGAAATTGATTCATGGATTTGGGGTCAGGGGAGGCTAAGATATAGTTAAAATCAGGGTATGCTTGTGCCGCAGTGGGTCTTATCCTTGGGCACTTAAGAAGTCTGGACTTCAACTCCCAGAATTCCCCAGCCGGACATGCTCAAGGGCCCAAGGATGAGAAACACTGCTGTGTACCATGGATGACCAACTTCGGCCTCTTTACGACCTGTGGACTTCAACTCCCACAATTCCTGAGCCAGCTGGCTAACTGGGGGATTCTGGGAGTTGAAGTCCAGACTTGATAAAGTCGCTAAAAAAATTGGGAAATGCTGATATAGAAGGCAAAATAGAACTGTCCATTTTCTAGACGAAAAGAGAAGAAATGAATTCTACATTACAGTGCAGGGAATGAATTTTAGTTGGATCTCCTTGTGATTTTTGTGATTTATATTATATTATATATATATATATATATATATATATATATATATATATATATATATATATATATATATGTTGTATTTGTGCTGATAAATAAATAAAGGGAGACTAGTATAGATCTATTTCAAGCTGTTTAGCTCTCATCAGCTAGCCATACCCTTACTGGGATTTGAACCTGGGCTATATAACATACTAAGCAGACATCTTAGCCATTAGGCCACAGGCTCTTATCTGTTATCAGCAAAGCCAAAGTGAAAGGTATCTATTAGATTTTACAACCCCCGGTATGCCCAAATATGGGAGGAAGATCACTACTTCCATTCTCTGTCCTTCGGCTCATCACAAGAGACCATCCAGGCAGAAACCCAATATTTTTACTGTTGCCTTTTTGTTACATTTTATTACATTTTTTGTTTGTTACAAACAAACAATGTTGGGGAGCCCGCCCACGTTCCCGGCACCGGCGGTCGGGCGAGAGGCGCGGCCGCTCCCAGTAGCCGCCCCGTCGACGCGGAGCCCACCAGCGGCCAGGCAGGTGAGGGCGAGGGGGCTGAGCCGGGCAGCTGAGCGCAGCAGGGAAGGCGTCTGGCCTCGCTGCCTTTGCCGCAGAGCAGAGCCGCCCTCCGTCGGGAGGCCAGCTATATATATTGATATATATTGATATATATCACAGTAATGATGTATTTTATTGTCTCTCATGTAATTTACATACTTAAAAATGGGAGGTGAAAGGGCCTCATAAGTGGAATAGCCTAGGGCCTCTTTTCATCTAAATCTGGCCCTCTTCGGCTCAACCAAAATGCTGGAGCAAAATTACCCAGCTCCTACTCTCCATGGTAGTGGATCTGCGTACTTGAGAGACCGCCTTCTGCCAATTACCTCCCTGTGGCCAATTAGATCTCATAGATTGGGCCTCCTCCGAGTTCCATCTGCCAGCCAGTGCCGGCTGGCAACTACAAGGAGGAGAGCCTTTTCAGTAGTAGCTCCGACCCTTTGGAACGATCTCCCCGTGGAGATTCGTACTCTCACCACCGTCCAGGCCTTCCTCATAGCCCTTAAGACCTGGCTAGCCCGTCAGGCCTGGGGACAAAGATAATTGCCCCTCCCGAATGATGAATGAATGTTGCTCATTATTTTATTCTATGTTTGTCTACGTTATTGTTTGTATATCCCTCCCTTGATTTTATGTAAGCCGCCCTGAGTCCCCTCAGGGAAAAGGGCGGCCTATAAATGTTAATAAATCTCTAAATCTCTAAATCTCTTTGATTTCTAGTCTGTTGTGTGAAGTCCGCCATTCCTGGTGAACTGAAAGAGGCAATATTCATCCTCACCACCACACCCCGGAAGGGGACAATTGGGGCTGGGGAGGGGGGCAGCTTGAAAGAAATTAACCAATTTACTTAGGGGGCGGCCGGTGGAACACACAAATCGCAAAGCGGCACGACTCGTTCCGGGGGAATTCTGTTTTCATTAATCCAAGCTTTTCCAGATGTGGCGTCCGTTTCCCTTCCTCGGGGCTTCAAAGCTTTTTGGGCCCGCGAGTTCAGAGGGAGCTGTGACAGCCAGTGACGAAACAGCGACGATCGAAAAGACACACACAAACACACAGACACACAAATTCTGCTCCCGTCCCCCTCGGGCTGGGCCTGGAGGCCGCCTCATCATCGCACATTTCTGCAGGCTGATGTCCCCCCCCCTCCCCATAAGTCACGCTCGGTGCCATGTGCTAACAACATGGCACAAGGGGAAGAGAGATTGCTCAGAACGGCCTGGCGGGGTGGGGGGTGGGAAGGGGGCTCCTCCCCACAATGGTACACGGGTTGCGAACTTGGTGTGTGTGTGTATTTGGGGGGGGGGCTGGAGAAGAAGCAAGCGGGCCGTCCCTCTGCGGAGGGTTTCATAATGGTTTGGCCGCCTGCCTGTCGTTTTTTTTTTAAATTTTATTTCGTTTTTGAACAGCCCGCGACTGGCAAACTGGGCCATGTGCATGCAAGGCGCCTGGTTCTCAGCGGGATCTTTCTCAGCAATTCTGGGGGGCCCAGGATTCGGCAGGCCCGGCTGGTTGCCAGCGAGGGACTTTGGTGGCTTGCGAACCGTGTGGCCTTTTCAAACCCTCCTCCCCCTTCTCCTCCTCCTCCTCCTCCTTCTCCTCCTCCTCCTCCTCCTCCAGGGAGGGCAGCCGTCAACCTGCTTTTATTTAGGGTGGAGAGAAATTGTATTTCGTTCGGATTCCATTCGGATTCTATACAGGGAGTCCTTGACGTACGGCCACAAGGGAATTTATGTTGCTAAGAGAGACAGGGGTCAACTGAATATTGACCCATGTTACCATCTTTCTAGGACAGGGTGGCTCAGTGGCTAAGGCGTGGAGCTTGTTGATCAGAACGGTCGGCAGTTCGGCGGTTCGGATCCCTAGCGCCGCATAACGGAGTGAGCTCCCGTGACTTATCCCAGCTTCTGCCAACCTAGCAGTCCGAAAGCACGTAAAAAATGCAAGTAGAAAAATAGGAACCACCTTTGGTGGGAAGGGAACTGTGTTCCATGTGCCTTCGGCATTGAGTCATGCCGGCCACATGACCACGGAGACGTCTTCGGACAGCGCTGGCTCTTCGGCTTTGAAACGGAGACGAGCAGCGCCCCCTAGAGTCGGGAACGACTAGCACATACAGTATGTGCGAGGGGAACCTTCCCCTTTACCTCACCATCTTTCTTGCCACCGTTGTTAAGTGAATCGCTAACCGAAGTCGTTCAGTTAGAAACACCGTTGTTAAGTGAATCCGGCTTCCCCATTGAATTTGCTTGTCAGAAGGTCGCAAAAGGGGATCACGTGACAACTCCCCCCACGGGATGCTGCAACCGTCATAAATGTGAGTCAGTTGCCAAGCATCTGAATTCTGAGTGTTATAAGTGTCCCCCCAAAAAAATCCTGTCATAAGTGCCTTTTTTTTTAGTGCCTTTGCAAATTTGAACGGTCACTAAATCATCTGTTGTAAGTAGAGGACTACCTGTGTATATGTTTTCTATCGTGTTATCCTTTTTAACACTGTACGCCATCCAAAGTTATCTTGTAATAAGACGGACGGCCAATAAATTGAATAAATTTGAATAAGTTGATCAGCAGCCACTAGATTTTGGCTGAGTGAGGCTAAATTGTAAATCAAATTGTAAATTGTAGGGCAAATGGTTGAAGGAGCTTGGTAAGAAGGAGCCAATGGAAGAGAAAGATTAGGAGGGACATGAGAACAGAATAACAGTCGGGAGGGACCTTGGAGGTCTTCTAGTCCATCCCCCTGCACAAGCAGAAACTTACATGCAGCACCCACAACTTACGGAGGTGAGTTATTCCACCGATTAATTGTTCTCACTGCCAGGAAATATTTCTTTAGTTTTAGATTGGATTTCTCCTTGATTTGTTTAACAGAATAACAGGGTTGGAAGCAGTGGGGGGGTTTCAAAAAATTTTGGAACCTCTTCTGTAGGTGTGGCCTGCTTTCCGGGTCCACTGGTGGAACCTCTTCCAACCGGTTCGGTAGATTTGACGAACCAGTTCTACCGAACTGGTGCGAACCGGTAGGAACCCACCTCTGGTTGGAAGAGACCCTGGAGGTCTTCTAGTCCAACCCCTATACTAGCGGTCCCCAAACTTGGCAACTTTGACACTTGTGGACTTCAACTCCCAGAATTTCCAAGTCAGCCAGCAGGGGAATTCTGGGAGTTGAAGTCCACAAGTTGCCAAGTTTGGGAACCCCTGCCCTATACCACTTCAGACAAATGATTGGCCAATCTCTTCTTAAGAACTTCCAGTGTTGGAGCACCAACACCTTCTGGAGGCAAGTTGATTAATTAATTGTCACTTTTTTTCCAGTGCGGTTGTACCTTACAACGGTCACTAAGTGAACTGCTCTAAGTAAAACCACCTGTAATTGTTCTCACCATCAGGAAATTTCTCCTCAGTTCTAAGTTGCTTCTCTCCTTGATTAGTTTCCATCCATTGCTTCTTGTCCTGCCTTCAGGTGCTTTTGGAGAATAGCTTGACTCCCTCTTCTTTGGGGCAACCCCTAAGATATTAGAAGACTGCTATGGATAGTGCTATCATGTCTCCCCTAGACTAGTCCTTCTTTTCATTAGAACAGGCCAGAATAGAATAACAAAGTTGGAAGGGACCTTGGAGGTCTTCTAGTCCAACCCCCTGCCCAAGCAGGAAACCCTACACCACTTCAGACAAATGGTTGTCCAACATCCTCTTAAAAACTTCCAGTGTTGGGGCATTCACAACCTCTGGAGGCAATTTCTGTTCCACTGATTAATTGATTGTTCTGTCAGAAAATTCCTCCTTAGTTCTAAGTTGCTTCTCTCCTTGATTAGTTTCCACCCATTGCTTCTTGTCCTGCCCTCAGGTGCCTTGGAGAATAGTTTGACTCCCTCTTCTTTGTGGCAGCCCCTGAGATATTGGACCGCTGCTATTATACGGCATCACAGAGAAAAGGGGATTCAGCGTCAGAGAGTAAGACAGGAAATAATGGGTGGAAGATAGTTAAACAGAAATACGTGCTAGAAGTAAGACAATTAGAACAATTAATCAACGGAATGACTTGACTCCTGGAGATGTGAGTACTCCATCGCTGGTTTTTTCAGGAAGAGGCTGGACAGCTATTTGACTGAGATGGTATAAAGTCTCCTGCCTTGAACAGGGGGTTGGACTGGAAGACCTCCAAGGTCCCTTTCAGCCCTATGATTCTATATTCTATGAGTCTCCCTGTTGGGATAGGATCATCACATTGAGAGAGGCAGTAACAGATCTGCAGGGCAGGGGCGTCAATGATTCAGCCTAAAGTTCCTTTGTATTGTGAGGATGCTGGGTTTCGGAAAAACAGAATGCCAGATTTGGCTTTTAGGAAGAGCACGATGTTCGGTTTGGCTTTTTAGAAAAACCCGATTCTAGATATTGCTGTTTGGAACAACGTGATTCTAGATATTGCTTTTTGGAAAAATACAATGCTAGCTTTGGCTTTTTGGAAAAATGCAGTGTTAGAGGTTGGTTTTTGGGAAAACATGCTAGCTTTGGCTTTTTGGAAAAACACAATGCTAGGTTTGGCTTTTTAGAAAAGCACGATTCTAGATATTGCTTTTTGGAAAAACTCAATGCTAGATTTGGCTTTTTGGAAAAACATTATACTAGATTTGGCTTTTTGGAAAGAACACGATGCTACATGTCGCTTTTTGGGAAAAGCACAATGCTAGGTTTGGCTTTTTAGAAAAGCACGATTCTAGATATTGCTTTTTGGAAAAACTCAATGCTAGATTTGGCTTTTTGGAAAAACATTATACTAGATTTGGCTTTTTGGAAAGAACACGATGCTACATGTCGCTTTTTGGGAAAAGCACAATGCTAGGTTTGGCTTTTTAGAAAAGCACGATTCTAGATATTGCTTTTTGGAAAAACTCAATGCTAGATTTGGCTTTTTGGAAAAACATTACGCTAGATTTGGCTTTTTGGAAAGAACACGATGCTACATGTCGCTTTTTGGGAAAAGCACAATGCTAGGTTTGGCTTTTTAGAAAAGCACGATTCTAGATATTGCTTTTTGGAAAAACTCAATGCTAGATTTGGCTTTTTGGAAAAACATTATACTAGATTTGGCTTTTTGGAAAGAACACGATGCTACATGTCGCTTTTTGGGAAAAGCACAATGCTAGGTTTGGCTTTTTAGAAAAGCACGATTCTAGATATTGCTTTTTGGAAAAACTCAATGCTAGATTTGGCTTTTTGGAAAAACATTATACTAGATTTGGCTTTTTGGAAAGAACACGATGCTACATGTCGCTTTTTGGGAAAAGCACAATGCTAGGTTTGGCTTTTTAGAAAAGCACGATTCTAGATATTGCTTTTTGGAAAAACTCAATGCTAGATTTGGCTTTTTGGAAAAACATTACGCTAGATTTGGCTTTTTGGAAAGAACACGATGCTACATGTCGCTTTTTGGGAAAAACACAATGCTAGGTTTGGCTTTTTAGAAAAGCACGATTCTAGATATTGCTTTTTGGAAAAACTCAATGCTAGATTTGGCTTTTGGGAAAAACATTATGCCAGATTTGGCTTTTTGGAAAGAACACGATGCTACATGTCGCTTTTTGGGAAAAGCACGATGCTAGATTTGGCTTTTTGGGGAAAAAAACACTTTTTGGAACGTGCCCAGGCAGCCCTAAACTGGGCCCTCCAGGGAGACACGAACGTGCCAGGGCTGTTTTTCACCATACACTGGTGGCGTCTATTAAAAAAAAAAAAAAGTCCTGTCTCTCTCCGATCCTCTCGGCGACTGCAGACTGCAGGAAGATGTCCGTGGGGTTTTCTTGGCAAGAGTAGAGAGGGAGCTGGCTTCTTTCTTCCCGGATGGCTTTTCAACTTCCCCGTCTAGCCTGCAGCTCTGGGACTTTTCTCACGGTCTCCCCCCCCCCCCAACTCCAAATCCTGACCAGGTCTGAACCCCCCCCCCCCACTCCCCCGGGAACCGTTTCAAGAGCGGCCAAGGTGGGCGAGGTGTTATGACATGAAAAGGCCCTGCTGCTTTCAAGGAGTGGCGAGCCCATTGATGGGAACCGAAATCCCTTCCTGCCTAGCGCCAATCGTCATACGAGGTCTGGCCGAACAATGGAGCTAAGATGCCGATTGGCATGGAAGTATGTCTATAGATTGTTGGGCTCGGATTGGCATCCTGCCTTTCGTTCGTGTGTGTGTGTGTGTGTGTGTGTGTGTGTGTGTGTGTGTGTGTGTGTCTGTGAGAGAAAGAGAGGGAGGGAGGGAGGGAGAGATCAGAACATCAGAATAAGGGACCTTGCAGGTCATCTAGTCCAATCCCCCACCCAAGCAGGAGACTATGCACAACAGATGGCAGTCCAGTCTCTTCTTCAAAGCTTCCAGGGATGAAGCTCCCACAACTTCTGAATAACAGAATAATAACAGAATAACAGAGTTGGAAGGGACCTTGTAGGTCATCTAGTCCAACCCCCCCCTCACCCCCACCCAAGCAGTCCAGTCTGACAAATGGCAGTCCAGTCTCTTCTTCAAAGCTTCCAGGGATGAAGCTCCCACAACTTCTGAATAACAGAATAATAACAGAATAACAGAGTTGGAAGGGACCTTGTAGGTCATCTAGTCCAACCCCCCCTCACCCCCACCCAAGCAGGAGACTCTACACCATTTCTGACAAATGGCAGTCCAGTCTCTTCTTGAAAGCTTCCAGGGATGAAGCTCCCACAACTTCTGAATAACAGAATAATAACAGAATAACAGAGTTGGAAGGGACCTTGTAGGTCATCTAGTCCAACCCCCGCTCACCCCCACCCAAGCAGTCCAGTCTGACAAATGGCAGTCCAGTCTCTTCTTGAAAGCTTCCAATGTTGAAGCTGCTACAACTTCTGAAGGCAACTCCTGTTCCATGGGTTGATTGTTCTCACTGTCAGAAAATTTCTCCTTATTTCCAGGTTGAATCTCTCCTTGATCAGTTTCCATCCATTGTTCCTTGTCTGGCCTTCAGGGGCTTTGGAAAACAGGTTGACACCCCCCCTCCTCTCTGTGAAAGACCCTCAAATATTGGAAGACTGTTATCATGTCCTCCCTGGTCCTTCTTTTCTCTAGACTTGTCCAATTTCCCTGCAAGGTAGGCTAAGGCAGTGGTTCCCAAACTTGGCAACTTTAAGACTTGTGGACTTCAACTCCCAGAATTCTCCAGCCAGCTCTGCTTTTCTAAATTCTGGGAGTTGCAGTCTGCACCTGCTGGCTAAGCAATTCTGGGAGTTGCAGTCTGCACCTGCTGGCTAAGCAATTCTGGGAGTTGCAGTCTGCACCTGCTAACTAAGGAATCCTGGGAGTTGCAGTCTGCACCTGCTGGCTAAGCAATTCTGGGAGTTGCAGTCTGCACCTGCTGGCTAAGCAATTCTGGGAGTTGCAGTCTGCACCTGCTGGCTAAGCAATTCTGGGAGTTGCAGTCTGCACCTGCTAACTAAGGAATCCTGGGAGTTGCAGTCTGCACCTGCTGGCTAAGGAATTCTGGGAGTTGCAGTCCGTACCTGCAGGCTAAGGAATTCTGGGAGCTTCAGGCCGCACCTGCTAACTAAGGAATCCTGGGAGTTGCAGTCTGCACCTGCTAACTAAGGAATCCTGGGAGTTGCAGTCTGCACCTGCTAACTAAGGAGTCCTGGGAGTTGCAGTCTGCACCTGCTAACTAAGGAGTCCTGGGAGTTGCAGTCTGCACCTGCTAACTAAGGAATCCTGGGAGTTGCAGTCCGCACCTGCTAACTAAGGAATCCTGGGAGTTGCAGTCCGCACCTGCTAACTAAGGAATCCTGGGAGTTGCAGTCCGCACCTGCTAACTAAGGAATCCTGGGAGTCTCAGTCCCCACCTGCTGGCTAAGGAATTCTGGGAGTTGCAGTCTGCACTTGCTGGCTAAGGAATTCTGGGAGTTGCAGTCCGTAACTGCAGACTAAGGAATTCTGGGAGTTGCAGTCCACACACCTCAAAGTTTCTCAAGGTTGAGAAACACTATTTTACAACTATAAGCCAGTTGGACTGGACATTAGCAATTGAGAACTGCAGTGCTCTTATGAAGCAGAAAATATGGGCATTGGTGTTTGAATTAGGAGTGGAGGGCATTTTTCTTCCCCATACCTGCCTCTCCCCACTTGGTTACCATCTCAAAAAGGCACATTCCAGAGACCAACCAACTCAGGATTGTTTCTCAAATCCAGCCAGAAGCTGGCAGGAACCTGTTTTACCTGACTTAATAGGATAGGTAGGAAAAACACTCCAGTGGAGCCGAGGATACTCAAAGCAGGGCACCGCCTGGCATTTGAAAGCCAGAGGTTCTGAAGGAAGCGTTTGGTACGAATGCGCCCTGCGTGGGAAGCAGAAAGAGAGAGGACAGTTTTTCAAAAGAGGCAGTTGGGCAGTAGTTAAGGCATCAGGCTAGAAACCAGGAGACAGGGAGTTCTAGTTCTGCCTTAGGAATGAAAGCCAACTGGGTGACTTTGGGCCAATCACCAGGAGACGTCGAGTTCTAGTTTTTCCTTAGGCATGAAGGCTGGCTGGGTGACCTTGGGCCAATCACCAGGAGATGGTGAGTTCTAGTTCTGTCTTAGGCATGGAAGCCCGCTAAGTGACTCTCTGGGCCAGTCCCTCTCTCTTATCTCAAACCACCTCACAGGATGTGGCTGTGGGGGAAATAGGTGGTGGAATAATGTACATTCTCCGCCTTGAATTTTGCAAAAATAATGAAGAGGGGGATTAATTGTTTTTTTTTTAAAGGTCTAAATCTCTAAAGTGGGGGGAAGAATATGCTTTAAAATCCATGCATCAGGGAATGCAATGTTTCCACTATCACAAAGCTGTGCCTCTCTTATTTATTTCCAGTAACAGCACCAGCACGCCGCTGGTCATTTTGCAAATGCTAGATAATGTATATTCACTGTCCAGAGTCCTTTGCTTAAGATACAACTCCCAAATAAATAAAGGAAAGCAATTAAACACCTCCATGTCTAAAGCATTGGGCTGCAAGGCCCTATTAGGATGCTCAGGTTGAGGAAGAGAAGACAGGCCAAAATCTTTGCAACTGAAAAATGCATTTATCTTGCAATAAATGTCAAAATTTGGGAGTGGGTTGACCTGCAAAGATGGGAATTCCAAGCCAGTTTTGTGAAGGGCTGAGAAGACAGAAGGAAATCAAGCCAGCTGTCAATCATTGGGCAAAGGCCCTCCTCCCTCAAAGGAGGGAACTGCTATCTATAAAAGGTGGCAAAGATTATAAATAGATATTATAACTTATAAATCCCAAAGAAGAATTTGTCTTTGTTCACAGATTTTTGAGCTGGGATGTTGAACCGTCTGTCTGGCTCAAACGTCCCCTTGTCCCAAATGGTATAAGCTCCCTTGCTTGAGCAGGGGGCTGGACTAGAAGACCTCCAAGGTCCCTTCCAGCTCTATTCTGATTGGGTCTGTCTCAAGCTTCCAGTCAGCCCTCTTGCATCCCAATGCTTTCCCTCCCCCCTCCCGTTACAGTCGCCGGGTTGCAAGTGGGGCCACGTAGCGGGTCAGCCGTGACGGAGGGCTACATGGGGCTGCCCTTGAAGAGCATCCGAAGACTTCAGCTAGTCCAGAATGCGGCCGCGTGAGTGATCGTGGGCGCACCACGGTTCGCCCACATAACACCGATCCTCCGTGAGCTGCACTGGCTACCTGTTGGTCTTCGGGTGCACTTCAAGGTCTTACTCACCACCTATAAAGCGCTCCATGGTAGTGGATCTGGCTATTTGAGAGACCGCCTTCTGCCAATTACCTCCCTGCGTCCCATCAGATCGCATAGAGTTGGCCTCCTCCGTATTCCATCCGCCAGTCAGTGCCGACTGGCGACTACTCGGAGGAGAGCCTTCTCTGTTGCAGCTCCGACGCTATGGAACAATCTCCCCGTGGAGATTCGTACCCTCACCACCGTCCAGGCCTTCCGCACAGCCCTCAAGAACTGGCTAGCCCGTCAGGCCTGGGGATAATCTTATTTTCGCCCCTCCCGAATGCAGAGTGAATGTTGAGTTTTACCGTCTAATTTACTTTGTGCACATCTTTTTTTTGGTATTGTCCTACACTCCCCTTCCCTTTCTTGATTGTAAGCCGCCCTGAGTCCCCTCAGGGAAAAGGGCGGCCTATAAATAAACAAATCTAATCTAATCTAATCTATGTTGTTAAGTGAGAAAGTTGTGAGTCTTGTCCCATTTTATGACTTTCCTTGCCACGTTTGTTAAGTGAATCACTGCAGTTATTAGTAACACGGCTTTTAAGTGAATCTGGCTTCTCCGTTGACTTTGCTTGTCAGAAGGTCGCAAAACGGGGCATGTAAGGATGTATAATTATATAAATATAATGATGAGAATATCTGGGAATTGTAACCAGGTGTACATCTCGGGCCAAAATTAGGCTGGGGTGGGTGAGTGGGTGGGTTTAAAGGCACAATGACTATACATGTATACTTTTTTTTTTGTTCTATTTCTTTTTTTAAAAAAAGGAGGAGAATACATGTTAAAATTAAATATGTATATGGAAAAGGAATTATAAGCACCATCAACATAAAATGGAGCTCTCTCAGAAGCTGAAATACAACAAGTAAATGAGATGAAGAGTGGGAAGCAGAGGAGAGGAGTAAGGGAAGAAGAGAGGGATAGGAGGGAGGGTAGGAGGGGGAAGAGGAGGAGAGACAGGAGGAGTGGAAAGGGGAGGGAGGAGAAGGAGAGAGGAAGGGGAAGTAGAGAAGGATGACAGAGGGAAGAAAGGAGGGAGGGAGAGGAGAGAGGGAGAAGAAAGTGATGGATAAGATACAAATATGGTGTATGGAGAGCAGAAGAGCCAATAATTGTTTTTGGGAGTTGATGGTTAAGACAAATTGATGTAAACATTTAACAATACAATGTAATGTTGGCTATGTAATAGTATACATGTAGATTATATGTTATGAAAATGAAAACATAAAAAACTTTATTTTTAAAAAAAGGTCGCAAAAGGCAATCACGTGACTCTGGGACCCTGCAACCGTCATAAATGTGAGTCAGTGCTCAAGCATCCAAATGTAAATCTCATGACCATGGGGGATGCTGCAACGGTCATAAGAGTGAAAAACGGCCCCGTTCCTTTTCCCCCCCACTGCTGTCATAACTCTCAACGGTTACTAAACAAACTGTCGTAAGTTGAGGACAACCTGTATGTCCTGGTTGTGAACAACAGTTGTAAGTCAATTTTTCTGAGCGCCTTCATAACTTAGGGCGGCCACTAAACGAATCGCTGTATGTCGAGCACGACAGCAGTGGGTTTCACATTTTGTTACCACCAGTTCGCCGTGCACATGCTCAGCCTTCTGGGCATGGGCTTTGTTTGCGCACACGCCTTCCGCGCATGCCTAAATGGGATGGCACAGAGCAGTCATGGCGAACCAAGGGCCAAAAGGGTCAGGCAGAAATCCTCCCCCGCGCATGCACGTGATCGTCGGGGCCGCTCCCCGGAAAAGCCGAACTTCCGGGTTCTAGCACACATGCGTAACCAATAATCAGGTGGATGGCGCGCATGAGCACACCAGTTTTTGGCACTGCCACGCTTGCGAAGGACAGCTGATTGTCATGCACGCCAGACACCCAGAAAACAAACAGGCAAGGCCATGCGTGCCGGGCAACATGGCTTGGTGTGCCACTTTGGCCGCGCGTGCCATAGGTTTGCCATCACGGGCATTTGAGCCTTCCGCGCATGCCTAAACAGGACGGCATAGAGTCGGGGTGCGTGGGAGGCCCACCTACAATTTATGCTACAGGTTTGAGTGAACCACGATGTAGAAAAGATGTGGAGACTCTGGAAAGAGGGCAGAGAAGAGCAAGAAAGAGCATGAGGGGACTGGAGGCTAAAACAGATGAAGAACGGTTGCAGGAAGTGGGCATGGCTAGTTTAATAGAAAGAAGGACTAGGGGAGACATGATAGCAGTCTTCCAATATCTCAGGGGCTGCCACAAAGGAGAGGAAGTCAAGCTATTCTCCAAAGGGTAGGACAAGAAGCAATGGGTGGAAACTAATCAAGGAGAGAAGCAACTTAGAAGTGAGGGGAAATTTCCTGACAGTGAGAACAATTGATCAGTGGAACAGAGGTTGCCTCCAGAAGCTGTGAATGCCCCAACAGTGGAAGTCTTTAAGATGATGCTGGATATCCATTTGTCTGAAACGGTATAGGGTTTCCTGCCTAGGCAGGGAGTTAGACTAGAAGACCTCCAAGGTCCCTCCCTTCCAACTCTGCTATTGTATTGTATAAACTCTAGAAAGAGTGCAAAGAAGAGCAACAAAGATGAAAACATATGAAGAATGGTTGCAGGAACTGGGTATGTCTAGTTTAATAGAAAGAAGGACTAGGGGAGACATGATAGCAGTCTTCCACTATCTCAGGGGTTGCCCCAAAGAAGAGGGAGTCAAACTATTCTCCAAAGCACTTGAGGGCAAGACGAGAAGCAATGGGTGGAAACTAATCAAGGAGAGAAGCAACTTAGAACTGAGGAGAAATTTCCTGACAGTCAGAACAATGAATCAGTGGAACAGAAGTTGCCTCCAGAAGTTGTGAATGCCCCAACACTGGAAGTCTTTAAGAAGATGTTGGATAGCCATTTGTCTGGAACGGTATGTGGTTTCCTGCCTAGGTACGGGGTTGGACTAGAAGACCTCCAAGGTCCCTTCCAACTCTGGTATTGTATTGTATTGTATAAACTCTAGAAAGAGTGCAGAGAAGAGCAACAAAGAGGATGAGGGGACTGGAGACCAAAACATATGAAGAACGGTTGCAGGAACTGGGTATGTTTAGTTTAATGAAAAGAAGGACTAGGGGAGACATGATAGCAGTCTTCCAATATCTCAGGGGTTGCCACAAAGAAGAGGGAGTCAAACTATTCTCCAAGGCACCTGAGGGTAGGACAAGAAGCAATGGGTGGAAACTAATCAAGGAGAGAAGCAACTTAGAAGTGAGGAGAAATTTCCTGACAGTGAGAACAATGAATCAGTGGGACAGAAGTTGCCTCCAAAAGTTGTGAATGCCCCAACATTGGAAGTCTTTAAGAAGATGTTGGACAGCCGTTTGTCTGGAACGGTATGGGGTTTCCTGCCTAGGTACGGGGTTGGACTAGAAGACCTCCAAGGTCCCTTCCAACTCTGCTATTGTATGTAGAGCCAGTCTGAAGCGGCTGAATGCCACCTTTAGAGCACTACTAATAGGAGGCATCCGGCAAAACCTGAGCTGAATTTGAACAAGGTAATTGGGGTGTTTACCTTTGGAGGAGAAACTATTTGGAGATTCCAGGGAAAATTGGCTTCGGCTTCCTCTTCCCGCTGTCATTCAGCAATCTTACTTTTGCTGATTAGGTTACCAGCCCTCAAGACTTTGTCCTCTTGCAATTCCTACCTGACGGAGGACCATGACTAGGCATTTTTAATTGGGTCACTTCAATGTTCCTTTTGTACACAGTCAGCAATTAAGCTAACGGCTCTCGTTACATACGAATAACAGAGTTGGGAGGGACCTTGGTCCTTGGAGGTCTTCTAGTCCAACCCCCTGAGGATGTTCTCCAAAGCACCTGAGGGCAAGACGAGAAGCAATGGGTGGAAACTAATCAAGGAGAGAAGCAACTTAGAGGAGAAATTTCCTGAAAGTTAGAACAGTGGAACAAGTTGCGTCCAGAAGCTGTGAATGCTCCAACACTGGAAGTTTTAAAGAAGAGATTGGATATCTATTTGTCTGAAGCGGTGTAGGGTTCCCTGTCTAAGCAGGGGGTTGGACTAGAAGACCTCCAAGGTCCCTTCCAACCCTGTTATTCTAGTAACAGGTCCCCAGGAACACAATGGTTTGTTCCAGTGTTGGGTTGCTGCCGGTTCGGCCTGGTTCGGCCACATCGGTAGTGGAATTTAGGCCTGGGTGACAGATCGAGGCCTGCCATGCCCCCGAATGGGTCCCCTCACCACTGCTCGGCCACATTTTTTAATATATATTTTTATTCTTTTCCTTAAAGAAAAAACAAAACAACACATACAAAACAAAAGCAAGAAAAAAACCCCACAACTTTCCTCCATTTCATCAAGCATGTCGTTTGGTTACAAGTTTTTGTGCATCAATTTTTGAGATTAAGAATAACATCACTGGTTTTGCATTAAACATAACTGGATATTTCGCTGTCATTGAGCATTATGTGTTCAAATTAACCTTAAAATTCTTTCGTTTGTAACGATCCTTATTTCCTTGATTTCATAATCATCTGTCAAATAACAATGTCTTTAAAGTATTATAATATCACCTATCTCTAAGGAGAGAAAGAGGAGATTAGAACAAAGAATTCCCATTTATTTATAATATACATTTATATTTTCAATTGACCATAATGTCACCAATCATCCAGAGTTCCAAAAATAGTTTTCCATTATTAATTATTAATCCATATAGGAGTTAAATATTTCAATTCATAACCCCTGGTATACCCAAATATTATTTATCAGCACAAATATGACACTATATATATCACAACCCCTGGTATGCCCCAATTATGGGAGGAAGCTAATTGCTTTCATTCTCTGTCCATCGGCTCGTCACAAGAGACCATCCAGACAGAAAGCCCAATATTTTACTGTTGCCATTGTTACATTTTGTGTTGTATTTGTGCTGATAAATAAATAAAGGGAGACTAGTATAGATCTATTTCAAGCTATTTAGCTCTCATCAGCTAGCCATACCCTTACTGGGATTCAAACCTGTGCTGTATTACATCTTAGGCAAATGTCTTAACCATTAAGCCACAATATATATATATATATATATATATATATATATATATATATATATATATATATATATATATATATATATATATATATATATATATATATATATATATATATATATATATATATATATATATATATATATATATATATATATATATATATTGTTCATTACATCATCATTGATCCGGATTGAGGTTTGGTTTAGCAATCTACTTACGAAAGACCAGGACTCGAGACCACGAAGGTGCGAGAGAAACAGCTTTATTGATGCATCAAGAGTTCAGCGTGCTCGCACACCAAAACTGAACTGCCTGGGCTACGCCCTGGGCAGTGATTTTATACCTTTTAATCACACTTCGTAAATCAGTAGGCGTTACAATAGGCGTATACATATTGATTGTCCAAGCCCCCTGTTTAGGACAGGGAAGTACATTTTGGAAAAATACAATGCAGAAGTGAATCCTAATAGTCATAAAAACAATAGCAATAGCAGTTAGACTTATATACCGCTTCATAGGGCTTTCAGCCCTCTCTAAGCGGTTTACAGAGTCAGCATATCGCCCCCCACAGTCTGGGCCCTCATTTCACCCACCTCGGAAGGATGGAAGGCTGAGTCAACCTTGAGCCGGTGAGATTAGAACCGCTGAACTGCAGATAACAGTCAGCTGAAGTGGCCTGCAGTACTGCACCCTAACCATTGCGCCACCTCGGCTCTCAAGACAGAAAAAGTGCTGAGATGATGCCCACATTATTCTGTCATTTGGCTATTCTACACCCACATTACTTCCGTGTGCCATCCTTGTGCAGTATCTTGCGACATGTTCCCGTAATATTTGTAATACTCATGAGGAAGTTGGAGAGAAAGTTCACTCAAGCTAAAGATCAAGCTAATTTTTCAGCCTATTAGGACCACCTAACCTGACCAGCCACTGGTGGGTTTACCTGTGCACCCCCTCCTGCCTCAGTTTGATATACAAAGATCTTTCTAATATAAAATGATGTCAGCCTCTGCTTTGCTATCGCTTCGGCTGCCATGAAACGGGGAGGGAGGGCATGGTATTTGGGAGGGGTTACTCATTGTGCTGGAGGAAGGTTCTGGAGTTCACCGGCTGATCGGACTACGCATGCGTGGGTGTTCCCGCCAGGACCAACGGCACCGACATTCCATCTTCGTGATGCCTTTTGAAGTTATCTCACACCTGACACTTGGAAGAATTATGATTGGACTGGAACTGTGATGCCAAGGGGTGGGGAATGGGCTATTCTATATATCAATCGCTTTCGCGCCTAAATAATCAGACTTCGCTTCGCTATGCCTTTAATCATTCTTAATTAGTAAAAGTACACTTGATTTCCACACATGGAGTCTCGTGGTCTTTCTTTCCTAATTAATTAATGGAGAGGTGCTGACAAATGGTCACTACATACAGTTATACCAAAGTGTTCAAATCATCCCACTCTTACTCCATTTTCTTCTTCAGTGACGGCGTGCGCACATTTCACTGTAAATTGTCCTGCACATTCGAACCAGTAGTAAAACCGACAGCAACCCACCCCTGGTTTGTTCGCAGCACAGATACAGGTAACCCTCGACTTACAATAGTTGATTTAGTGACCATTCACAAGTTACAACGGCATTGAAAAAACCGAGTTATGACCTTTTTCAGACTTACAACCGTCACAGCATCCTCGATTGACGTTCAGATGCTTGACAACTGACTCACTTGTATGACGGTCGCAGTGTCACGCGATCCCGTTTTACGACCTTCTGACAAGCAAAGTCAAGGGGGAAGCCCGACTCGCTTAACAACCGCGTGACTAATTTAACAAGTTCGGCGATTCCCTTAACCCATGTGGCGAGAAAAGCTGTAAAACGGGGCAAGCTGGTTTAAACACAGGTTTCGCTTCGCGGCAGAAATGTTGGCTTCGGTTGTGGTCGTAAGTCGAGGACCGCCTGCATAACTGAGGGGAACAGGGTGGGAGATAGCTCCACGCCCATCAGGTTTGCTCGGAAAGTAATCATTTTGACCCACAGCGAATTGCAGCACATCTGCACAGTTGTTTAGAGCAGTGTTTCTCAACCTTGGCAACTTGAAGATGTCCGGACTTCAACTCCCAGAATTCCCCAGCCAGCTGGCTGGGGAATTCTGGGAGTTGAAGTCCGGACATCTTCAAGTTGTCAAGGTTGAGAAACACTGGTTTAGAGGCCAACTTCAAGAAAGACGCTATTGCTTTAAGAAATGCCCCCCCCCCCTTGAAGTTTAGTCTGAGCACCAAAGCAGAAGCACCATGAGAACATTTGGCTTCTTTTCATGTGCAGCAGAGATGCTGGTGGCCATCTGGATGGCCTTTTTTCATGTCGCTGCCCTCATAGAGGCCTTTTGAAATGCTCCTCTAAAAGAACAGAAAACTTTAGCAACTAGGATTTAGCAAGCTTGAACATTGGGCTCTATCTAATAAAATGAAATTCAAGGGTGAAAAGAGTAAGGTTCTACATTTAGGCATGAAAAGCAAAATGCACAGGTACAGTATAGGTGGTACCTTGCTCAATAGTAGTAACTGTGAGAGGGATCTTGGAGTCCTAGTGGACAACCATTTAAATAGGAGCCAGCCGTGTGTAGCAGCTGCCAAAAAAGCCAACACAGTTCTAGGCTGCATCAACAGAGGGAGAGAATCAAGATCACGTGAAGGGTTAATACCACTTTATAAGGACTTGGTAAGGCCACACTTGGAATACGGCATTCAGATTTGGTCGCCACAATGTAGAAAAGATGTGGAGACTCTAGAAAGAGTGCAGAGAAGAGCAAGAAAGAGGATTAGGGGACTGGAGGCTAAAACATATGAAGAACGGTTGCAGGAACTGGGTATGTCTAGTTCAATGAAAAGAAGGACTGGGGAGACATGATAGCAGTCTTCCAATATCTCAGGGGTTTCCACAAAGAAGAGGGAGTCAAACTATTCTCCAAGCACCTGAGGGCAGGACAAGAAGCAATGGGTGGAAACTAATCAAGGAGAGAAGCAACTTACAACGGAGGAGAAATTTCCTGACAGTTAGAACAATGAATCAGTGGAACAGAAGTTGCCTCCAGAAGTTGTGAATGCCCCAACACTGGAAGTCTTTAAGAAGATGTTGGATAGCCATTTGTCTGAAACGGTATATGGTTTCCTGCTTAGGCAGGGGGTTGGACTAGAAGACCTCCAAGGTCCCTTCCAACTCTGCTATTGTATTGTAAAAGCCCAGAGAGGGCATAAAACCAGGGACTCTCAGCATCTCTCCCCCTTTTTTCTTCTTCACGCAACATCTTCAAGGCATGTCATTCTGTCCACCATTAAAACCGTCTTTCCAAAAAAGCCACCATTGTTTCCAAGGTCTTTTTCCCCACTTGGAACTGAACCCAGAAAGATTATTTCATCCAATACCGTCTCATATGTTCCTTCGGGAGGGGAGGAAGCAGAGAAGCAAGATTGTCACTGCGGGGGATAAGTCACTGGGACAAGTTCTCAGGCTTTGTGGGTTGTGTTGTGATAATCAATAAAAGTTACAATTTAACTCCAACCCAGGCTCAAGGATCTCCTTCTGGATGGCCACCTATAAAAGAAGCAGGGCCTGTTGAACAGTAGACTCCGTCTGAAATAAATCCCTTCCTGGCCTTAAAAAAGAAAGTATCCGGTTAAGAATCCCACCTTCTGATTTCCTTCTCCTGCAACGGCACCCAAAACCACTCCAAAGGTTACAACACGACTAACGGGTGCAACACAACTGCATTGGCACCCAGGAATTGCGATTTGTGACCGGCCAAGAGGGTGCAAAGGCGAGGAATAGCTGAAATTTCGCTCAAGTCTGAAAAGGTAAGCATTTGTGTAAAGCAGGAGTTGAAGTCCACAAATCGTAAAGGGGTCAGCCGTGCTGACTCAGGAATTCTGGGAGTTGAAGTCCACAAGTCATAGAGAGGCCAGCCGTGCTGGCTCAGGAATTCTGGGAGTTGAAGTCCACAAGCCATAGAGAGGCCAGCCGTGCTGACTCAGGAATTCTGGGAGTTGAAGTCCACAAGTCATAGAGAGGCCAGCCGTGCTGGCTCAGGAATTCTGGGAGTTGAAGTCCACAAGTCATAGAGAGGCCAGCTGTGCTGGCTCAGGAATTCTGGGAGTTGAAGTCCACAAGTCATAGAGAGGCCAGCTGTGCTGGCTCAGGAATTCTGGGAGCTGAAGTCCACAAGCCATAGAGAGGCCAGCCGTGCTGACTCAGGAATTCTGGGAGTTGAAGTCCACAAGTCATAGAGAGGCCAGCCGTGCTGGCTCAGGAATTCTGGGAGTTGAAGTCCACAAGTCATAGAGAGGCCAGCCGTGCTGGCTCAGGAATTCTGGGAGTTGAAGTCCACAAGTCATAGAGAGGCCAGCCGTGCTGGTTCAGGAATTCTGGGAGTTGAAGTCCACAAGTCATAGAGAGGCCAGCCGTGCTGGCTCAGGAATTCTGGGAGCTGAAGTCCACAAGTCATAGAGAGGTCAGCCGTGCTGCCTCAGGAATTCTGGGAGCTGAAGTCCACAAGTCATAGAGAGGTCAGCCGTGCTGGCTCAGGAATTCTGGGAGTTGAAGTCCACAAGTCATAGAGAGGCCAGCCGTGCTGGCTCAGGAATTCTGGGAGTTGAAGTCCACAAGTCATAGAGAGGCCAGCCGTGCTGGCTCGGGAATTCTGGGAGTTGAAGTCCACAAGTCATAGAAAGGCCAGCCGTGCTGGCTCAAGAATTCTGGGAGTTGAAGTCCACAAGTCATAGAGAGGCCAGCCGTGCTGGCTCGGGAATTCTGGGAGCTGAAGTCCACAAGTCATAGAGAGGCCAGCCGTGCTGGCTCGGGAATTCTGGGAGTTGAAGTCCACAAGCCATAGAGAGGTCAGCCGTGCTGGCTCAGGAATTCTGGGAGCTGAAGTCCACAAGTCATAGAGAGGTCAGCCGTGCTGGCTCAGGAATTCTGGGAGTTGAAGTCCACAAGTCATAGAGAGGCCAGCCGTGCTGGCTCAGGAATTGTGGGAGTTGAAGTCCACAAGTCATAGAGAGGTCAGCCGTTCTGGCTCAGGAATTCTGGGAGTTGAAGTCCACACCTTCTGGCTGAGGAATTCTGGGAGCTGAAGCCCACAAGTCATAAAGGAGTCAGCTGTGCTGGCTCAGGAATTCTGGGTCCACAAGTCATGAAAGGGGCTGTCGTTCTCCCCACCCTGGTGTAAAACATGCCTTGCACGAGGTTGTGTAATACATGCTGTGGCTTTATTTGGGTGGGTCAAAACTCGGGATAGTTATGATGCTTAAGATGCTCAGTTTTCCCTGAGTAAGATGGGCAGCCAATCAATTTTACAAATAAATTAATTAATCGAATGTGTTGTACAGGTAGCCTTCGACTTTCAGTGCCATTGTAACTTTGAACGGTTGCTGAATGAAAAAGTCGTAAGTTAAGGACTCTGTATTAGATGTTGCTAGGGGTTTCCGAACTTGGCTGAGGAATCCTGGGAGTTGAAGTCCACAATTCTTAAAGTCACCAAGTTTTGGAGGCTCCTGGTTTAGGCTTAACTAACCTCCCCATCAGCTGGGCTGCCTGATGAGGCATAAAGGGTGAAAGCCCTAGAGGGGACTTCCCTATATGGAGCCAATCTAGGAATCCCATGATGATGAGGGAGAGGATGATGGAGAAGGAGGAGAAGGAGGGAGAAGAAGAGGAAGAGGGAGGAGAAGAAGAAGAGGAGGAGAAGGGAGGAGGAAGAGAAGGAGAAGAAGAGGAGGAGGAAGAGAGGGAGGAGGAGGAGGAAAAGAAGAGGAGGAGGAAGAGGGGGGAGGATAAGAAAAAGGAGAAAGATTACTATAGTTCACTTCCGTAGAGTCTTATGAAGGGAAAGAATAACATGGAAAGAAAGAGACCTCTTAAGCATTTCCAAACTCCATCTATGGGGTCCTTGACTGCATCACTGCGGTTTGGTTTACTTTAAAAAAATAATAATAATAAAGCCCCACCGGGGGAAGCCACCGCCTCTGAGCCATCTTTGCAACATCTGGACTTCCAGGACTGGGCAGGGCAATCTTATTTGTCTCGCTCTCTCCAATATTTCTCCCCCCAGCTGTGGTTGTCAAACTCTACAACGCCAGCCATGAGAACAAAGAGAGTCCTTCTTTCTTTGCAAGAAAGAGACGGTCGGGGGGTGGGGGTGGGGGGGCGTTTGAAACCCATGGAGAGAGAGTCCTTGATTTATGACTTAACACTGGTTGGTTAGCAATCATTTGAAGTTGGGCCCAGCTGAAAGAAGGGACTTAGGATACTCAGATCTGAAGTTCCGAGAGTTTAGGGGGGGGACGACCTCCCTTTATGGTCACGTGACCGCACTTTAGAACAGAACGGAACGGAACGGAATGGAAAAGAAATAAGGAATAGAATAAAAATAGAAATAAGGAATAGAATAAGAATAGAATAGAATAGAATAGAATAGAATGGAATAGAATGGAATGGAAAAGAAATAAGGAATAGAATAGAATAGAATTAAGGAATAGAATAAGAATAGAATAGAATGGAATAGAACGGAATGGAAAAGAAATAAGGAATAGAATAGAATTAAGGAATAGAATAAGAATAGAATAGAATAGAATGGAATAGAATGGAATGGAATGGAAAAGAAATAAGGAATAGAATAGAAATAAGGAATAGAATAGAAATAAGGAATATAATAAAAATAGAAGGAATAGAATAGAATTAAGGAATAGAATAAGAATAGAATAGAATTAAGGAATAGAATAGAATGGAATAGAAAAGAAATAAGGAGTAGAATAGAAATAAGGAATAGAATAAAAATAGAAGGAATAGAATAGAATTAAGGAATAGAATAGAATGGAATGGAATGGAAAAGAAATAAGGAATAGAATAGAAATAACGAATAGAATAAGAATAAAATAAAATTAAGGAATAGAATAGAATGGAATGGAATAGAAAAGAAATAAGGAATAGAATAAAAATAGAAGGAATAGAATAGAATTAAGGAATAGAATAAGAATAGAATAGAATAAAATGGAATGGAATGGAAAAGAAATTAGGAATGGAATAGAAATAAGGAATAGAATAAGAATAGAATAGAATTAAGGAATATAATAGAATGGAATGGAATCGAATAGAAAAGAAATAAGGAGTAGAATAGAAATAAGGAATAGAATAAAAATAGAAGGAATAGAATAGAATTAAGGAATAGAATAAGAATAGAATAGAATTAAGGAATAGAAAAAAGAATAGAATGGAATGGAATGGAATTTTTATTGCCCAAGTGTGATTAGAGACGCAAGGAATTTGTCTTTGGTGCAGATGCCATGTAGAAATACTGACTCCCATTTTCCTATCCTATTTGAAGATCCTAACTTCTTTATAAGAAAAACCCAGAAAGATTAGCTAACAATCTCCACAAATTGCCTATTTTTTCCCCCTCCTTTAAGCAGTTCTTTATTTGATGACCTCTGGTTTAAAACAAAGCTGTAATCATTCAGAAATTGCAGTCATGAAATCTGTCCAAGGTCCATATTTATGGACCAATTCAGTGAGGAATGTTAAGGAGGATTGCATATTGTGACACTTCTGATCATTGGGCCAATAAGGCACCTGTGCAATTTTCTGAAGGTTGCGCAAAAAAAAATCAAGTTAAATCTCTTCATACAAGTGGATTCTATCCCTGGTTAATGTTTAACGTTAAAGATTATATGTCTCATAAAAGTGTCATAATATAAGCATTAAAGAGGATTCTGCACACCGCAAATGATCTCTTTTTACTGTCTGTGATTGCCAGTCCTTGACAGGTGCACCAGTCACGAAACCGAGCCACATAAGCCAATTCTATTTCATTGCAAACTATATAGCAATAGCACTTAGATTTATATGTCGCTTTACGGTGCTTTTACAGCCCTCTCTAAGTGGTTTACAGAGTCAGCATCTTGACCCCAACAATCTGGGTCCTCATTTGACCCACCTCGAAAGGAGGAAAGGCTGAGTCAAACATGAGCCGGGTGCAGGGGTGGGTTTCAACCGGTTCGCGGCGGTCCCTGCGAACCAGTTGGTCGGCGAACCCGGAAGTAAGTAACTTCCGGGAACAGCGAACAGCCCGCCCGCCCGCGGTCCTTACCCGGTTTTGACGAGTTCTGCGCTTCCATGCATGTGCAGGACGCATACAGCGCCTGCGCGATCCTCCAGGAGCAGCTGGAGCGTCGCGCAGACACTAGTACGTATGCGTGCACCGCGCGCGTGCACAAGGATGCCGCCGGCCCCGTTCCAACCGAACCGGTTGGAATGGGGTGAGAAACCCACCCCTGGCCGGGTGGGTTTGAACTCATGGCAGTGGGCAGAGTTAGCCTGCAATGCTGCAATCTAACAGGATGGATGGATGGATGGATGGATGGATGGATGGATGGATGGATGGATGGATGGATGGAGGGAGGGAGGGAGGGAGGGAGGGAGGGTGGGTGGGAGGGAAAGAGGGAGGGAATGGGGATGGGTTCCAGCAGTCACTACCGCTGGTTCGCTTGTGGGTATTGTTCTGTCCCCCCTTCACGGCTTGTTAACAAACGGCAAGACGAATAAACTTAAAAGGAACTTTCTTTATCAGTTCTCAGTTCAAACTGGCTTCGAGCCCAAAAATAACAGACATACAGTCTCTTTCAAGCAGATAACAGAATACAAAACAACTCTTACAAGCAATGCACTTCTTCCAAAGTCTCCACGAATCAGGGTTACATGAAACACCAAAGCACTTATCCAAGCGTATCAAGCAATGTTGTACGAACCCAGGAACGCACGAAGGAACGTTGACTCCTGCGACTAGGGCGTGGCAGCATCCGTCCTTTTATCTCCAAACCTGCCCCTAACAAGCCCCCAGCTGCATAATGAATCTTGTATCCCGAAAAGACTCACAGCAGACATCTGCTGAGTCACAACAGGTATGCCCCACACGCACTTGATGCGCATTGTGCGTGCATGCGCAGAGCAATAAAAAATGTTCTGCACTTGCACAGAAGCAAAAAAACAAGATGGCAGTTCCAGCTATCCAAGCTGCCAAACTACCGCTGTTTCGGCTGAACCGGGCCAAACCAGTAAGAACCCACCACTAGGAGGGAGGGAGGGAGGGAGGGAGGGAGGGAGGAAGGGCAATAGCAATAGCAGTTAGACTTATATACCACTTCACAGTGCTTTACAGCCCTCTCTAAGCGGTTTACACAGCCTTTTGCCCCCAACTATCTGGGGTCCTCATTTTACCCACCTTGGAAGGTTGGAAGGCTGAGTCAACTTTGAGCCTGGTGAGACTCGAACTGCCAAATCGCAGGCAGCCGGCAGTCAGCAGAAGTAGCCTGCAGTACTGCACTCTCACCACTGCGCCCCCGCGGCTCTTATATTAACAGAGCCTCACGGTTTTGACAGTACAATTCTCCCGCCATCAACTTTAACAGGCTGATAACATTGCTGGCTGGAGAATTCTGGGAGTTGAAGTCCACGCTTCTTAAAAGTTGTCAAGATTGAGAAACACTGAGTTTATGGCTCTAAGGATAACCTTCAACTTGCAATCGCAACTGGGGCCCCAAATTTTGTTGCGAAGTGAGACCTGTTTTAAGTTAATTTTGTCTCATTTTACAATCTTTCTCGCCACGGTTGTTAAGCGAATCTGGCTTCCCCATCGACTTTGCTTGTCAGAAGGTCGCAATAGGTGATCACGTATCTCTGGGACATGGCAATCGTCATAAAGATGAGTCAGTTGCCAAGGGTCTGAATTCTGATCCGTGACCACGCGGATGCTCCGACGGTTGTAAGTGTGAAAAGCGGTAATGTCATTTTTTTTAGTGCCATTGTACCTTCGGATGGTCACTAAATGAACTGTTGTAAGTCGAGGATTGCCTGTACTACTTATTTGACATCCCTTGGCTTTGGCTTTGTGAGGATAGTGTCTGGTCATTGTTTGCACACCACCCAGTTGGAAAAATTCCAAAAGCCCACCACCAGTTGGGATACCGTTGGGACGGCCTTCTCAAAAGAGTTTCTATTATTTTCATCTTCTCGTTGCTTCTTCACAGATTCGTCTTGGATTCGGCAGGCTGAAACATGTCCAGAGTCTTCTCCACCAGCCTCCGTTGCCGGTTGCCCGTCCTGCTCTTTGTCTTCCAAGCGGCCCTCCTCTTCATCTTTCTGCTCTTCGCGACGTACGACCAACACACGGATGCTGCCAGCCAGCCAGCCGATGTTGACCCGGCTGTTAACCAGCTCTACGTCTTCTTCTCCCTCTTCCAAGACATCCAGTTGATGTTGTTGGTCGGCCTCGGGTTGCTGCTGGCGTTCATGAAAGGCTACGGTGTCAGCGCTGTGGCGTACAACTTCCTCCTGTCCAACTTCTGCATGCAGTGGGCGCTAATCGTGCAAGGGTTTGTCTACCACTACCACGAGGGGAAGATCCACCTAGGCCTCTACAACCTCCTGACTGCCGAGTTTGCCACCGTGACTGTCCTCATCTCCGCAGGCGCCATCTTGGGCCGAACGAGCCCCATCCAACTTCTCCTCATGGGCTTCTGTGAGGTGCCCCTCTACGTGGCTTCCGAGTGGCTCTTCTTAAGCTACTTCCGAGCGGTGGACATTGGCGGGAGTGTAACCGTCCACGTCTTCTCTTGCTATTTTGGCCTGGGGGCCTCCATAGCTTTGTATCGGTCGGGACTCCAGGCGAGACACCCCAAGGAAACTCCTTCTTACGTCTCTGATCTTCTGTCCTTAGTGGGTGCCGTGTTCCTTTGGGTCTTCTGGCCCAGTTTCGTTTCTGTTCTCGTCCATCCGGGCGACGCCCAACACAGGGCGGTGCTACACACCTGGATGGCCCTCAGCGCTAGCGTCTTGACCACATTTGCCATCTCCAGCCTCTTGGAGAAGAAGGGCAAGGTCAGCATGGCCCACCTACAGAATGCCACCTTGGCTGGAGGCGTGGCCATTGGCACAGTAGCCGACATGGCCATTCATCCCGGTGGGGCATTTCTCCTGGGGATCATGTCCTCCGTGGTCTGCATCTTTGGCTTCAAATATGTGACTCCGTTCTTGGCCAGCAAGCTCCGTATTCAAGACCAGTGTGGGATCCATAACCTCCACGGACTTCCAGGCATCATGGGAGCCGTCGCTGGGATGGTGGCCATTTTGGTAGTCCCAGACGAGGCCTACGGTCACCAGCTTTACCACGTCTTCCCCGCGAGGAGCCCGTCGTTACAAAATGCCACCGTGGAGACCACCTTCATTGGAGAAAGCTCAGGAAGGAGCGCTTCACAGCAGGTTCTTTTTCAAGCTGTAGGCCTGGGCGTCTCGGTCCTTGTGTCCCTCATCGGAGGGTACCTCACGGGGCTGCTTTTAAAACTCCCCTTCTTGGCTCAGCCCCCTGACCCATTCTGCTTTGATGATGAGCTTTATTTTCAAATCCAGAAGCCTCTGGAGACCTTGAGTATCCAGCCGGTGGAGGACCACGCGGATGGAGACCTTCAGATGCCATTGAAGAACAAAGTTTGATTGCCTTTTATTTATCCCCTGTAAAGCGGTAATAAAATTCCTCCGTGGAGTATCCTCCACCACAGGCCGAGATTTCAAGGAGGGTCCTATCTCTGTGAAAATTCCACTGATCGATATTGAGAAGGTGGGATCTGCTAAAAAAAAATTGGGGGGAGGGGAGTGCTTAGCTTTGAATCCGTGACAAAACCTCCCCTTACAAACAGGGGGAACTCTGCTATTTATATCCCACTGCGTCGTGCAGGTTATTTTATTTTATTTATTTATTTTTGTCAACAAGTACAAGGAAAGAGGTATGAAAACACATGGGAAAAATTGCACAAATAACGTGGCACGACAAAACCGCGCTCGACTAAAGCGTGCCCGATTAAACCGCGTCACTGACATCATCAACAGGGCGACAACAGCGAGCGCGGAGAAAGAAGGGCGCTTTAAATAGCGCTTTGAAAGCAAGCCGATTCAAGTTAAGGTAAGGGTTAGGTTTAGGGTTAGGGTTAGGGTTAGGTTTAGGTTTAGGCTTTGGTTAAAGGTTAGGTTTAGGTTAAGGGTTAGGGTTAGGTTTAGGGTTAGGTTTAGGTTTAGGGTTTGGTTAAAGGTTAGGTTTAGGTTAAGGGTTAGGGTTAGGGTTAGGTTTAGGGTTTGGTTAAAGGTTAGGTTTAGGTGAAGGGTTAGGGTTAGGTTTAGGGTTAGGTTTAGGGTTTGGTTAAAGGTTAGGTTTAGGTTAAGGGTTAGGGTTAGGGTTAGGGTTAGGGTTAGGGTTTGGTTAAAGCTTAGGGTTAGGTTAAGGGTTAGGGTTAGGTTTAGAGTTAGGTTAAGGGTTAGGGTTAGGGTTAGGGTTAGGGTTAGGTTAAGGGTTAGGTTAAGGGTTAGGTTTAGGGTTAGGTTAAGGGTTAGGTTTAGGGTTAGGTTTAGGATTAGGTTTAGGGGGGTTAGGTTTAGCTTTAGGGGTTAGGGTTAGGGTTAGGGTTTACAGCGTGCTTTTTTCTCTGCACTGTTGTCGCGCTGTGATGACGTCAGCTATGCGGTTTCGTTGAGCGCCCTTTAGTCGAACGCGGTTTTGTGGTGGAACCCACAAATAAATGGATATAAATAAACAAAACACATACAAAGAGTAGCATTTTTCGGAGTATAAGACGCACACACCCCTCCCAAAAAAAGAAGTGAAAATTTGGGTGCGTCTTATACATTGAATGTAGCCCTACCCACCCACCGGCCGCAACCCTTTGGCCTCTGCCTCCCAGCAATTTACCTCTTTGCAGCCACTTCAATAAGCTATAGCAATCCCTGCAGCCTGAAACAGCTGATGATCGGGAGAAATTGAAAGTGAAACTTGCTGTTTGCTCCTTATATTGCTGAGAGGCAGATTTTTTTTTTCTTGTGCTAATCAGGCTGTTTCCTGCAAGGAGGTAAGTCAACAACTATAAATGCCTATAGAATGTTCAAATGATTAGACTTATTTTTTAAAGACTGCTTTATTATTATTCTAGACAACTTAACAAAATGAAGTGTCCTGAAAGCCATTAATAAAGGAGAATATTTCTAGCTCGGGGTTGACCATGAGGGGTCCTTGGTGCTTTCTGAGCTTGCTGGTTTTCCCTTGCAGACGTTCCCTGACCCAACTAGCTAGCAACATCAGTGCTAGAAGGGAGTGGGATTGGCTCTCTTGATTATATACAGTGGCTTACTTCATCAGTACTGGGGGGAGTGTGATTCCTCCCACCCCGCAATGATAGTTCCTTGATTGGCCTATTGTTTTCCGCTTGATTGTTTGACTGGTGTTAATCCACGCTTATCTGGAGTTCTCTGTGTGGGGTCCTTGGTGCTCTCTGAGCTTGCTTGTTTTACTGCAGATGTTTCATGACCCAACTAGGTAACATCATCAGTGCTAGTAAGGAGTGTGGTTTGCTGTCAGTTTATATTCTGGTGTCTTGCCTGTCTGTGTGGGTGAGGGCGGCCTTAGAGATTGTTTGGTTGAGCTGTTTGCTGATGGCTCTTTGGCCGTTTCTTGACTGGGGTGATGTTTATTTGATTGTTGGTTTGATGTTAGCTCTGGAGTTAATAATCTGTGCTGATCTGGGTGCCGATTCTTGATGGAGAGGTACTGGAGTCTTTTTTCGTTCTGTTTTGGGCTGGTTGATTGTCCCTGTGACCATCCCAGACCAGGCCAAGTGCAAAAACGCCAGGGAATTTCTTAGAAGCCTGGCGCTCTGACAAAACAGCCATCAACAGACACATAGAGATTAACAACGTTTACAGACTTTGCAAAAGAGACAATCCACCAGCCCAAAAGAGGAAAAGATTTTAGGACTTCTCCACCAGGAATCAGCACTCAGATCAGCCTAGATCAACTCCAAGGTCAACTTCAGACCAACAATCAAGTCAGCAACCCGCCAATCAAGAAACTGCCACAGAGCCATCAGCAAACAGCCCAAGCAAAGAATCTCTAAGACAGTGTTTCTCAACCTTGGCAACTTGAAGATGTCTGGACTTCAACTCCCAGAATTCGCTGGCTGGGGAATTCTGGGACTTGAAGTCCAGACATCTTCAAGTTGCTAAGGTTGAGAAACACTGCTCTAAGACCACCCCCCACCCAACACAGACAGGCAAGATACTAGAATATACGCTGACAGCAAACATCACTCCTTACGAGCACTGATGATGTTACCTAGTTGGGTCATGAAACGTCTGCAAGAAAACTAGCAAGCTCAGAGATCACCAAAGATCCCACAGTCCTCCTCCTCCTCCTCCCTTCTCGCACTGATGATGTTACCTAGTTGGGTCATGAAACGGTTCCCCCCCCTCCTCCTCCTCTTCCTCCTCCTCCTCCTCCCTCATTCCCTTCTAGCACTGATGATGTTAGCTAGTTTGGTAATAAAACTTCTGCAAGAAAACAAGCAAGCTCAGTAAGAGCAACAAGGACCCCACAGTTCTCCTCCTCCTCCTCCTTCTCCTCCTCTCCCTTCCAGCACTGATGATGTTACCTAGTTGGGTAATGAAACTGCAAGAAAACAAGCAAGCTCAGAGAGCAACAAGGACCCCACAGTTCCCCCCCTCCTCCTCTTCCTCTTCATCCTCTTCCTTCTAGCACTGATGATGTTACCTAGTTGGGTAATGAAACGTCTGCAAAAAAATCAAGCAAGCTCAGAGAGCAGCAAGGACCCCTCATTTCAATGTTGAGCTACAAATATTGTCCTTTATTGTAATTGTAATTTAATACATTTATATGCTGCCCAATCCCATAGGACTCCGGGCGGCTTACAGAAACAAGACTAAAAGATAAAAAGTTAAAAACAGAAAGAGAGGAAAACAAATTTAAAAGCAACACACCATACACTCAATCTTGGTGGGTCCGGACCTCGTTTGTGTGGTCAACAGCCCCAGGCCTGCCGGAATAGCCAGGTTTTAGTGGCTTTTCAGAAGGCCGAGAGAGTGGGGAGGGTCCGGATCTCTACGGGTAGATCGTTCCACAGGGCCGGAGCAGCTACAGAGAAGGCCCTCCTCCGAGGAGCTGCCAGCCGGCATTGTCCGGTCGATGGCACCTGGAGGAGGCCCAGCCTGTGAGATCTTATCGGCCGTTGGGAGGTATGTGGCAGGAGGCGGTCTCGCAGATATCCAGATATTGTGACATCACCGTTACTTGAGGGATGCCCACTTGGGTGGGGGGCTCCTTTCACACCCACCTGTTATGTTGCCCAACTAAGGGGTGCCCATTTATCTACTGGCGGTCGCCCGCTTTCAAACTCCTGGATCGGCAGGAGCTGGAGCATGTGACAGGAGCTCACCCCATCACCCCACGGCAGCAACCGGCTCTCGAACGCCGGCCTGCCGATCGTCAGACTGACATGCTAACTTTGGGAGTCTGCCCCATTCCTCGGCCCATTTAACGACTGCAATTGCAGGCTTCCATAATTATTGTTGTAAGTTCAAGGACTACTTGTACAGGCAGCTCTTCCACCCCACAGATGCCCTCCAGTGTTTGGGAGGAGGAAGCGGGGAAGCGACCCGTAGATGCACGCCGTTGTTCGGAGCTCTGCAAGGGATTATCTTCGGTTTCCCGGTGGCGGAATTGAGGATTTAATTTAGCGGGGAATTCCAGAGGGGTTTAATTTAGCAAAGGAGTTTGCCTCCGGGGGTGGCCTCCCAACAGGCTGGAGATCAGAGGAGGAGGAGGATCCACCGTCCTCACCACCCACGGTACCCTTCCTTTTGAGGAGGCCACAGTAGCACGACACACTCTTTGGCAAACAACAGCACAACAGGCATCCATGTGCGAACACGGAGACCACAAAACCTCACTCTGTTTTGCTCTGAGGATTTTCCTGCTGCACCCGGGGGGGGGGTGGATGCAAGGTGTGTGTGTGTGTGTGTGTGTGTGTGTGTGTGTGTGTGTGTGTGTGTCCAACACACTCCCCCTCCCAACCTATTACAGGTAATCCACAACTTACAACAGTTCATTGAATGACCAAAGTTACGACGTCACTGAAAAAAAGTGAATTAGGACCGGGGTTTTTTTCCCCCCCGGCACACTTCACAAACATTACAAGATTCTCCACGGTTACATGATCAAAATTTGGATGCTTGGCGGCTGACTCGTAGTTGTGACGGTCCCAGTGTCCTGGGGGTGGGGGGGTGTTTGCCAACATTTGCAACCTTTTTTTTATCGGTAAAGTCAACGGGGAAGGCCAGATTCCCTTAACAACCATGTTGCTAACGGAAACAACTGCAGGGATTCGCTTAACCACCGAAGCAAGAAAAGTGGTAAAATAGGACAGCATTTTCCTTAACGACGGAAATTTTGGGCTCAACGATGGCCGTAAGTCGAGGACTACCTGGACACAAAGCAGCCAACTACTTCGTGGAGTTATAATGTGGGTCAGCCCTGCTCAACAGAGGCAGCCAAAATTTCAGGTTTTGCAAAGGTTAATACATTTCTAAAAATTGAGAATTTAGAATCACCGAGTTGGAAGGGGCCTTGGAGGTCTTCTAGTCCAACCCCCTGCTCAGGCAGGAAACCCTACACCACTTCAGACAAATCGTTATCCAACATCTTCTTTAAAACTTCCAGTGTTGGAGCATTCACAACTTCTGGAGGCAACTTCTGTTCTACTGATAAATTGTTCTCACTGTCAGGAAATTTCTCCTTCATTCTCGGTTGCTTCTCTCCTGGATTAGTTTCCACCCATTGTTCTAGGTTGCCGACCTTTGCCATAAAACAGGAGTGTCCCCAGGGGCTCTTAAAAAAAAAGTCAAAATGGCAGCCACCACAATGCAATTGGATCTCGGATTCAGAAATTATTATATAAGCTTTGAGAAAAGGTAAGATCAGAGCTCAGGTGAGGCTGGACTGCAGGGCATTCTTCATATTTAGCTGTGTTTCTCCACCTTGGCGACTTGAAGTCCTGTGGACTTCAACTCCCAGAATTCCCCAGCCTGGCTTGAGAGGAGGGGGTTAGACTAGATGATCTGGAAGGTCCCTTCCGACTCTCTTGTTCCATTCTGTTAATTCGGCAGGAGGGTAGAAGTGGGACGGAGGGCTCTTGCATACTTGGGGGCAGGGGGTGGGAGGCAAAGCTTGTGGGGCTGTTGCAAAAACCGGGTGCCAGTTTCAGCGTTGGCTACTGCTCTGCTTCTATTTCTGAGGATTGCCATCCAGAAGTCGGGAACGTTCCCACGCTGGTGAGTCACCTTTGGAGGACAGGGTGGCGCCCTATAGGCTCAGCGGGAGAGGAGCGGTGGGGGGGGACGGTTCAGCTTCGAGGCGCCCTGCCCGGAGTCAGGAGCTCCTTCTGGAAGGCGAGAGCTTCTGGAAAGTGGGTGGAAGGCTTGGCACGGGGCCACAGGGCTGGAGAGAGAGAGAGAAAACGCCCCTGCCCCCAAGGCAGGGGGGAATTGTTCAGCAAATAATCACAAACAGACCCCAGCGGCCCGGAGTTTGTTTTGTTAATTGTCGGAATAAAATACGGCCCGAAGTCTGACGAAGGAAGGCCAAGGAATCGCTCCTCCTCGGCTCGGAAAAGAAGAAGAAGAATTGGAGGTTTCCTTCGGGGGGTGGGGGGGAGCAAAGCAAGAGGAAGGGGCTTTGGGGATGGGGGAAGGAGGCATTCTGGAGTTAGGGGGAGAAGGGTTATGGACGCTGAGAGCTTACGCGCCGAAGAAGAATGCCTTGTGTGTCTAAGCACACTTGGCCAATAAAGAATTCCTATTCTATTCCAATCCATTCCATTCCATGTTCTGTTCTGTTCTAGTCTATATTCTATTCTATTCTATTCTATTCTACTCTATTCTATCCTATTTTACTCTATTCTATTCTATTCTACTCTACTCTACCCTACTCTACTCTACCCTACTCTACTCTAGTGTAGTCTTATTCTATTCTATTCTACTCTATCCTATTTTACTCTATTCTATTCTACTCTACCCTACCCTACCCTACTCTAGTATAGTCTGTTTTATTCTATTTTATTCTACTCTACACTACTCTACCCTACCCTACCCTATTCTACTCTACACTACTCTACTCTACTGTACTGTTTTATTCTATTCTATTCTACTCTACCCTATTCTACTCTACTCTACTCTAGTGTAGTCTGTTCTATTCTATTCTATTCTATTCTATTCTACCCTACTCTAGTGTAGTCTGTTTTATTCTATTCTATTCTACTCTACACTACTCTACCCTACCCTACCCTATTCTACCCTACCCTACTCTACTCTACTGTACTCTGTTTTATTCTATTCTATTCTATTCTACTCTACCCTATTCTACTCTACTCTACTCTAGTGTAGTCTGTTCTATTCTATTCTATTCTACCCTACTCTAGTGTAGTCTGTTTTATTCTATTCTATTCTACTCTACACTACTCTACCCTACCCTACCCTACCCTATTCTACCCTACCCTACTCTACTCTACTGTACTCTGTTTTATTCTATTCTATTCTATTCTACTCTACCCTATTCTACTCTACTCTAGTGTAGTCTGTTCTATTCTATTCTACCCTACTCTACTCTAGTATAGTCTGTTTTATTCTATTCTACTCTACCCTATTCTACTCTACTCTAGTGTAGTCTGTTTTATTCTATTCTATTCTACTCTACACTACTCTACCCTACCCTATTCTACTCTACTCTACTGTACTCTGTTTTATTCTATTCTATTCTACTCTACTCTACCCTATTCTATTCTACTCTACTCTAGTGTAGTCTGTTTTATTCTATTCTATTCTACTCTACACTACTCTACCCTACCCTACTCTACTCTACCCTACTCTACTCTTAGTGTAGTCTATTCTATTCTATTCTACTCTACTCTAGTGTAATCTGTTCTATTGTATTCTACTCTAGTCTACTCTAGTCTACTCTACTCTAGTCTTGTCTGTTCTATTTAGGTCTCAGGAGGGCCTGTGTTGTGGAGAGGTTTCCAAATGGTGTAGGAAGGGGTTACAACTCAAAAGAGCAAATACTAAAGCAGTGTTTCTCAGCTATGGCAACTTGAAGATGTCTGGACTTCAATTCCCCAGCTGGCTGGGGAATTCTGGGAATTGAAGTCCAGACATCTTCAAGACTTAGACTAACTCTATTGTCACTTTGAATGTATACTAATCGGCATACATTAAAATGAAATTTCATTGAATACAGCTCTCTGAGGGTCACCACCTCCAATATACACTTCATAAAACATGACAAAATAAGTAAGCAAATAAATGCAAAATAGCCACATATACATATAGCTACATATATGATATGACACAGACATATTATATGTCAAGTGGCCAAGATTAAGATGACTGCACTAAAGTGTTACTGGGCTACGGTAGGTAATCCTCAACTTACAACATTTATTTACCAACTGTTTGAATTTACAACAGCACTGAACAATGTGACTTATGACTAGTCCTCACACTGTGACCGCTGCAGCATTTCCGTGGTCACCTGATCAATACAGGCAGTCCTCAACTTATGACCACAATTGAACTAATGAGTTGGGGGTCCTTCCCTTTCCCTTCCTTCTTTTCCTTTCCTTCTATTTTTCTCTTTTCCTTTCCTTTTCTTCTATATTTCTCTTTTTCCTTCTATTTTTCTCCTTTTCCTTTTTTTCCTTTTATTTTTCTCTTTTTCCTTTCCTTCTATTTCCCCCTTTTCCTTTTCTTCCCTTCTATTTTTCTCCTTTCCTTCTATTTTTCTTTTCCTTTCCTTTTCTTCTATTTTTCTCTTTTTCCTTTCCTTCTATTTTCCCCTTTTCCTTTCTTTTTCCTTCTATTTTTCTTCTTTTCCTTTCTTTTTCCTTCTATTTTTCTCCTTTTCCTTTCTTTTTCTATTTTTCTCCTTTTCCTTTCTTTTTCCTTCTATTTTTCTCTTTTACCTTTCCTTTCCTTCTATTTTTCTCCTTTTCCTTTCCTTCTATTTTTCTCCTTTTCCTTTCCTTCTATTTTTCTCCTTTTCCTTTCTTTTTCTATTTTTCTCCCTTTCCTTTCTTTTTCCTTCTATTTTTCTTCTTTTCCTTTCCTTTCCTTCTATTTTTTTCCTTTTCCTTTCTTTTTCTATTTTTCTCCTTTTCCTTTCTTTTTCTATTTTTCTCCTTTTCCTTTCTTTTTCCTTCTATTTTTCTCCTTTTCCTTTCCTTTCCTTCTATTTTTCTTTTTTCTTTCCTTCTATTTCCCCCTTTTCCTTTCCTTTCTTTTCCTTCTATTTTTCCCTTTTCTTTTCCTTTCCTTTCCTTCCATTTTTCTCCTTTTTCTTTCCTTCCATTTTTCTCCTTTCCTTCTATTTTTCTCCTTTTCCTTTCTTTTTCCTTCTATTTTTTCCCTTTCCTTTCTTTTTCTTCTATTTTTTCCTCTCCTTTCTCCATTCCTTTCCTACTTTTTTGCCTTTTTCTTTTCTTTTCTTCTTTCTTTGCGTTCTTCTTAGATGTTTTTCAGCCTCCTAACCTTGCCTTACACCTCAAAAAAAAAAAAAAAAAACCCAAAACCTGATCCTCCCCCATCCGTTTCCGATCCAGATCAGCCAAGACCAGCTCGGCGGTGCTGCCAACATCTTGCGATTCAAGCCTCTTCTCCAAAGGCTGCAGGTTAAACACGTTTGACCGCCACTTCGGCGACAGCAGCAGGTCACGACCCCTACTTCTAAAGATCTTTTTTTTTTAAAAAGCCATTTTAAAAAACCAGGAGAGCTGCCCACAGCTGCAAAATCACTCCTTATTCCTTTCCGAGGTCAGAGAACGCGAACGAAGAGGATGTCGGAAGGATGAATGCTGAAGTCACCCGCTCTGAACACTATTCCACATGGCGGAGCAGAGAACAGGGTGCGTTTCGAGTCCTGTCTCCCCAAACGGCCGTTTTTCATTTCCCGGTCTAAATATAAAAATCTTACAAATGTCTTTTCCAGGGCAGAGATCGGTCATTGTGCAAAAGAGGGTCATTGCACTTAGTTTGTTTTAATTGCAGCAATTTAATTGAGCAATTCACGGCGAGGACTTACAAAGGCCTTTTGCCAACGGTGTCAAAGATCGTTCAGTGCAATATCAGTTAAATCAGGGATTTCTTCCTGAGACTTTCGCTTGAATGGAATAATAGAATAACGGAGTTGGAAGGGGCCTTGGAGGTCTTCTAGTCCAACCCCCTGCTTAGGCAGGAAACGCTATACCCTTTCGGACAAATGGTTGTCCAGACTCTTCTTAAAGACTTCCAGTGTTGGGGCATTCACAACTTCTGGAGGCAAATTGTTCCACTGATTAATTGTTCTCACTGTCAGGAAATTTCTCCTTACTTCTAGGTTACTTCTCTCCTTGGTTATGCAAATCCTTGGTTGTAGAAACAGAGGCACAGACTCAAAATCAGGTGAAGTATTAGTACAGCTTACTAAAGCTTTAGTAAGAGCATACCTGGAATGCATTTGCAGAAATTCTGCTTTCCATCCATCTTTTAGGCACAAGTACCACTGATTATGTTATCTACTTGGGTTATGAAACGTCTGCAGAAAAACAGCAAGCGTAGAGATCGCCAAAGACTCCCAGTCCCCCCCCCTCCTCCTCCTCCTCCTCCTCTTCTCTTCCTTTTCCTTCTTTTATCTCTGCAAACCCCATTCCCTTCCAACACTGATAAGGTTGCCTAGTTGGGTTTTGAAACGTCTGCAGAAAAACAGCAAGCTTTAAGAGCACCAAGGACCCCAGAGTCACCCCTCCTCTTCCTCCTCCTCCTCCTCCTCCTCCTCCTCTCTTCCTTTTCCTTCTTTTATCTCTGCAAACCCCATTCCCTTCCAACACTGATAAGGTTGCCTGGTTGGGTTTTGAAACGTCTGCAGAAAAACAGCAAGCTTTAAGAGCACCAAGGACCCCAGAGTCCCCCCTCCTCTTCCTCCTCCTCCTCCTCCTCCTCCTCCTCCTCCTTCTCCTCCCACTCCTCCTCCTCCTCCTCCTCCTCTGTTCCTTTTCCTTCTTTTATCTCTGCAAACCCCATTCCCTTCCAACACTGATAAGGTTGCCTAGTTGGGTTTTGAAACATCTGCAGAAAAACAGCAAGCTTTAAGAGCACCAAGGACTCCAGAGTCACCCCTCCTCTTCTTCCTCCTCCTCCTCCTCCTCCTCCTCCTCCTCCTCCTCCTCCTCCTCCTCCTCCTTCTTCTCCTCCCACTCCTCCTCCTCCTCCTCCTTCTCCTCCCACTCCTCCTCCTCCTCCTCTCTTCCTTTTCCTTCTTTTATCTCTGCAAACCCCATTCCCTTCCAACACTGATAAGGTTGCCTAGTTGGGTTTTGAAACGTCTGCAGAAAAACAGCAAGCTTTAAGAGCACCAAGGACCCCAGAGTCCCCCCCCTCCTCCTCCTCCTCTTCTGTTCCTTTTCCTTCTTTTATCTCTGCAAACCCCATTCCCTTCCAACACTGATAATGCTGCCTAGTTGGGTAATGAAATGTCTGCAGGAGAACCACCAAGCTCAGAGAGCACCAAGGACCCCACTGTCTTCCTCCTCCTCTGCTCCACAAATCCACTCCTTTCAGGCACTGATGATGTTACCTAGCTGGGTAGTGAAACGTCTAAGAAAACAACCAAACTCATTGAATTCAAGGAGCCCACAGTCACCCTCCTCCCCTCCTCCTTCTCTCCACAGACCACACTCCCTTCTAGGACTGATGATGTTACCTAGACTGATAACAAGAAGTCCGCAAGAAAACCGCCGAACTCAGAGAGCACCAAGGACCCTACAATTCAATACCCCAAATATCCTTTAACTACGAGTAACACCAAACTCTCTTCATCCCATTGGTGGTAACTGCATCCGTTGAAAAGCTTACATTACATAATAACGGTTCAGCCAGCCGCAGAAGAGCCGAGGTGGCGCAGTGGTTAGATTGCAGTACTGCAGGCCACTTCAGCTGACTGCTATCTGCAGTTCGGCGGTTCAAATCTCACCGGCTCAAGGTTGACTCAGCCTTCCATCCTTCCGAGGTGGATGAAATGAGGACCCAGACTGTGGGGGCGATATATGCTGACTCTGTAAACCGCTTAGAGAGGGCTGAAAGCCCTATGAAGCGGGATATAAGTCTAACTGCTATTGCTATTTTCTATTCCAATTCCAATTCTATTCTATTCCCTTTCCATTCTTCTTTCTTATTCTGTTCTGTTCTATCCTATCCTACTCCAACCTTGCAGGCACTTCCGGGGCCTGAGTTCCAGTTCCACCAAAAGATGGTGGCTCTTTAGGGGGAAACTATTCCCCCCGGCCTCCCAGTATGCTGCACCTCAACTCTGAAACCGAGATATGGAAGGGAGTTTCGCAGGATTCCAGATGTGTGTTGAACAATGTGGCAATAATGACCGTCCAGGTGTTCGCGGTGGCCTTGGAGGGTGCTTGGGCTTTCCTGAGGAAGTTTCCCTCCCAACCTCTGTCTTGTGTTCGGTCGTCTCTCTCTCTCTTGGCTGGCCGCTATTTTGGTGTCTTCCCCCCGCCTCCCACCGGTTGTTTTGTTCCTTTCCCTTCTCCGTCCCCCACGTTCTTTCCTCTCCTCTTTCCTTCCTTCCGTCCCTTCTTTCCATGCTGTCAGCCTTCCTCCAAGGCCGGATCGGGGAGGAGATTTCAGGGTTCAACCAAGAAGAAGGGATGGAGGGCCCAGAAAACCTACAGAAACTCTCCAGATTTGTATTTGTATTTGTATTTATTGGGATTTATAGGCCGCCCTTTTCCCTGAGATGTGGCTGAGCGTGTTTTTTGAACTGAACAGGAGCAGCAGAGAAGGGGAAAGAGAGAAGAGAGAGAAGAGGAGAGGGAGAGGAGGAGGAGGGAAGAGAAAAGAAGAGAAGAGAGAAAGGGGAGGAAATAGAGAAGAAATTGGAAGGGAAGGGACAGAAAGGAAAGGAAAGGAGGAAGAAGGGAAGGAAAGGAAAGGAGGAAGAAGGGAAGGGACAGAAAGGAAAGGAAAGGAGGAAGAAGGGAAGGAAAGGAGGAAAGGAGAGGAGGTAGAAGGGAAGGGGAGGAGAGGAAAGGACAGGACGAAGAAAGGAAGGGAAGAAGAGAGAAGGGAAGGAAAGGAGGAAGAAGGAATCTGCTCATCCTTTTGGAGAGCAAGCCTAGAGGATTTATATAACCTTTCCCCAGGAGGATGGGGGGAAACCCAGAGTTAGTAGTGTGAATGTGAGGGGGTTGATTTTCTTGACTTACTATAGCTCTTACCAGCGTCCTGAAAGGCAAAGCATGCTGGGAGCTGTAGTTAGCAATCAACACCCAGATAAGCAGTGATGGACTCCAGACAAACAACGTTGCAGAAAACAATACCCATAAAGAAGCTCAGCTTTAATATGAGAGTCCCTTGGTGCTCAAGCTGAGGCCCTAGCTTGTTTTTCTGGCAGACGTTTCGTTACCCAACTACGTACCATCATCAGTACTAGCTGTAGAATTCTGGGAGTTGAAGTCCACAGGTCTTCAAGGAGGGACAGCCCTGCCCGAAAAGTAAGGTAAAATAAAGTTTCCCCTCGCACATATGTGCTACTCATTCCCGACTCTAGGGGGCAGTGCTCATCTCCGTTTCAAAGCCGAAGAGCCAGCGCTGTCCGAAGACGTCTCCGTGGTCATGTGGCCGGCATGACTCAATGCCGAAGGCGCACGGAACGCTGTTCCCTTCCCACCAAAGGTGGTTCCTCTTTTTCTACTTGCATTTTTTACATGCTTTCAAACTGCTAGGTTGGCAGAAGCTGGGACGAGTAACGGGAGATCACTCTGTTATGCAGCGCTAGGGATTCGAACCGCTGAACTGCCAACCTTTCTGATCGACAAGATCAGCATCTGAGCCACTGGCTAAGAACCGGCAGCAACCTAAACTTGCCACGCCCCTGTACCGGTTCCCTCGCCATGGCTGATGCCGCCGCCATGTTGTTTTCTGGTGACCCCATGTGCGCAGTTCACTGTAAATGGTTCTGTGCACGCGCAAAAGAACGATTTACACTGAACTGTGCATGCGTGTGTGCACAAAAGCGTGCGAGAAGCAAACCAAACCGGCAGCAGCCCACCACTGCGAGTAACACACCCCTTTTCATATCCCTACCCCAAGCCCTGGGGGCAGGGGGCATTTCGGCAACTGCAGAACCATACCACCACTGCCAACAAGAAAAATGGTCCATTCCTGCTTTAGAAATCCGTTATCGCTTAAAAGGGCGAAAAAAAATTAAACCTGGCTGGCTTCCTGTGTTTTTTTTAATCTGTAGCTGAACTGACAAAATAAAAAAAAATTCAGCAGGCAAATCTTTTGCCAAGACTTCTGTCCTTGCCAGGAAAAACTTCCGCTTCTAAAATAATTCCATGTTGAATCCCCAGTTAAAGACACAGGGGGGAGAGAAAAACGTTGCGTAACCGCCTGGCTCCTTTCACCAGGTTGCCATGATCCTTCTAGGGGGGCTGCTCTTCTGCTCTTAATCCAGAGAGGCACTCTTTCCGGGGCCCGAAAACTGCATTTTAAAGTCGCAGGAAGTCTTCAACTTACAACAGTTAGCCTAGAATAGAATAGCAGAGTTGGAAGGGACCTTGGAGGTCTTCTAGTCCAGCCCCCTGCCCAGGCAGGAAACCATACACCAGTTCAGACAAATGGGTTATTATCCAACATCTTCTTAAAAACTCCCAGTGTTGGAGCATTCACAACTTCTGGAGGCAAGTCGTTCCACTGATTTATTGTTCCAACTGTCAGGAAATTTCTCCTTAAGTTTTAGATTGCTTCTCTCCTTGATTAGTTTCCATCCATTGCTTCTTGTCCTACCCTCAGGTGCTTTGGAGAATAGCTTGACTCCCTCTTCTTTGGGGCAGCCCCTGAGTTCATTCAGTGACCATTCAAAGTTACAACAGCACTGAAAAAATATAGATAGATAGATAGATAGATAGATAGATAGATAGATAGATAGATAGATAGATAGATAGAAGTTTATTTATATGCCGTCCTTTTCCCTGGGGGGACTCAGGGCGGCTCACAATCCAAGAGGGAGGGGGAGACAAACTTTTTAACATATAAGACAATACATAATTAAAAAACACAACATTCATACCATTCGGGCGGGTTACAGTCTTAGCCCCAGGCCTGACGGGATAGCCAGATTCTGAGGGCTGTGCGGAAGGTCTGGAGGGTGGTGAGGGTACGAATCTCCACGGGGAGTTCGTTCCACAGGGTCGGAGCTACCACCGAGAAGGCTCTCCTCCGCGTAGTTGCCAGTCGGCATTGACCGGCAGATGGAACTCGGAGGAGGCCTAATCGATGAGATCTAATAGGTCGCGTGGAGGTAATTGGCAGTAGGCGGTCTCTCAATATAACAATTGTTCACACCATTGTAGCATCCTTATGGTGACATGATCAAAATCCAGCCATTCCCTTAACAACTGTGTTACTAATTTAATAACTGGCTGGGGAATTCTGGGAGTTGAAGTCCGCCTGGCTTAAAGCTGCCAAGGTTGGAGACCCCGGTCTTAAAAGTTTGGTTATTCCATTAAACATGGGGGGGGGGGGGGTGGGGAGGTGGCCGGAATAAACACTTATGGGTGATTTTTCATTCTATGGCTTTTAACTCTATTTATAGAGGTCGGGATGCACACAGTTCTGAGTCATTCCCAACTGGAGGAGACCTCTAACCCCAGGAGCATGAAATAAATTTATATGTTCAGAAATTTCCAATTTTCAGAGTCAGCAACGAATTAGAGATAGCCCGCTAGTGCCCCCTTGTGGCCAAGTGTGGCTGTGGTGGGTTTTTAATTTTTTTTAAAATTAGGGATGGAGCTACCGGTAATTCAGTTTTTCATACTTGTCCCAAAGGTGTTTTTTTCAGGAGGCAACTCGTAGGGTCGTTTTTGGCCCTCCAGAGCCTTTAGGGAAGCCTCCTGAAGTCTTCGGAGAGCGAAAAACGGCCCTACAGCCAAACCGGAAGTCCGTTCCTGAAGTTCCGGTTTGCCCGTAGGGGCGGTTTTTCGCGCTCCAGAGGCTTCAAGGAAGCCTCCGGAGAACGAAAAGTGGCCTCAAAAGGCGGCCAAAATTTCACTGTAAAAATAGGACAAGCTGAATATATTGATAGATAGTAGAAATACACCGAAGGGAGGAGTAGAGGGCTAGAAGAAAGAGGGGTAGAGAGGGTGGGAGAGAGGACTGGAGGGAGGGTGAGAAGGAAGGGAGGGAGTGTACCGGGAGAGGGGAGTGGTAGAGCGGGAGGGGAAGTAGGGTAGAGGGGAATGATGGAGGGAAGAACGAAAGTTGGAGGGGGGCGAAAGAAAGGGTGTATGGAGGGTCGAAGTGGTACATTGGGTTTGTATTTTGGGGGGTATTGTTGACAAGAGGAATGGCTGTGTTTATTGTTTAATGTTATATGGCCCCGGTTCTGCACAGTATATATGTGACTGTACGAAATGAAAATGGAAAATAAAAACACATTTACTGAAAAAAGAAGGCCAAAATAAGGCCAAAATAAGAGCCAAGGTGGCGCAGTGGTTAAATGCAGCACTGCAGGCTACTGCTAGATCAGCAGGTCAGCAGTTCAAATCTCACCAGCTCAGGGTTGACTCAGCCTTCCATCCTTCCGAGGTGGGTAAAATGAGGACCCGGATTGTTGGGGGCAATATGCTGACTCTGTAAACCGCTTAGAGAGGCCTGAAAGGCCTATGAAGCAGTATATAAGTCTACTGCTATTGCTATTGAAAATCAGCTGGTCAGTGCGCACAGGTGCGCTGGAGCTGACAGGGCAACGCCTTGCGTGCCCTAACAAATGGCTCCGCGTGTCACCTGTGGCACGCGTGCCATAGGTTCGCCATCACTGTTATATACCAAAACAGTTATAGGTAATCTTTGACTTGCTTACTCATCGTTCAAAGTTACCACACAGATCCGGAAAAATCTGCAAACTTACACGCCAAATTATGGTTTTTGTAAACCAAATTGACAAACATTTATAAACCAGGTTCAGAGTTACGACGCCCCCATTCCTGTGTTCACGGGGTTTTTAACGCACGTGTCAACCCAGATGCCAACCTGGCTGACGCCATTTTTACGACTTTATAGAGTTGCCAAAAGAGAGGGGCGGGGTGAGATTAGCTGGGGTTTTGTAGTCAAAACAAAACGTTTCCCTGTGGGAACCAAGGACATTGCAACAGGTGGCGGGGAAGAGGAGGAGTAGAGTAACTAAGCAACCAGCCAGCACCTCCATTGGACAATGTGACTGATGATGGGGGGGGGGGGCTTTCACTTTTTAGTTAGGTGAAAACCGTGGGAACTTTCAGAGTTGTTTTTTTCGCCAGTCGTGCCCATAAGATGGATCCAATAAATTGTTCTTCGAGGAATCTAGCTGCCTCGGAGTTCTGATTTCAATGGGTGCATTATTTGGACAGCTGACAGCGTGTTCCAGTCGCCCAATTCTTTTCACTTGGTTTATACGTCCCCTTAATTTTTGGGGTCCTATCAAAACTATCCGTACTGGCCCTTTGGGGACGAATTAAAAACAGAAAATGATTAACACCTAATTAACTATGATAATAATAATGAAAGGATAACCTTAATTAGTAAAATAAACTGGATATAAATTGTAATCTGGGACTTAGGGAAAAGACCTATAAATCTTATTAATAAATTTCTGTTTAGAGCTGGTTATAAGGGCATAATCTCTTTTGGGCCTGAGGAGAGGTGAGGTGAGATAAATAGTAAATAATTTTTAGTAAACTACAATAATAACAAGGAAATGTTAATGGATAATATTTAATGATATATATATAGGTGTGTTGTACTAGTAAAAGCAAATTGGACAGTAGCGTTAATTTGTGAGTTAGGGGGGAAAAAGAGAGGGAATGTTAGATATCCTACCAACTGACTTTCTTTTAGAATATGTTATAAAAATGTAAAGTTATGGTAGACTCATTGAGATTGCGAAAATAAGCCAGTAGGTGGTTGTATCTTCAAATATAAATGATTTTAGATAAAAACACGTTTAAGTAATTGTAATTAAATGAAAATTGTGGTACTGTGATAGTAAAATACATAAACTCTAAAATGTACAGCTCAGTTTGAATGGAGTATATGTAATGATTGTGGAAGAAACGCACGAAATGTATCTGTAACCAATTGACACGCTTTCTACAAGATGTAAAGAAAGATGGTTTTTTTCTTGTGTTTTTGTTTAATAAAAACAATATCTTTTTTTTTTTAAAAACAGAAAACGATGCAGACCAAATTGATTCGGCACCAGACGGGCGTAAAAACCTAACCCAGTGATGGCGAATCTGTGGCTCTCCAGCCATCAGCTGATTTTTCGCCCTTCAGGAGCGCTGGGAGAGGCTGTTTTCGCCCTCCTCGGGCTCCAGGAAAGCCTCCGGAGGTTGGGCTGAAAACAGGCCCAACGGCCCAACCGGAAGTTCGGGAACAAACTTCCGCTTGGGCCATTGGGCCTATTTTTCGCCCTCCCCAGGCTCCGGAGGCTTTCCTGATGTGGTGGGGGGGGGGTCACGCATGCATGCGCAGAGAGGGGTGAAGTGGTGTAAGTGCGCGCGCAATAGCATGCACACGCACAAGTTTGGCATGCCGTAAGAAAAAAGGTTTGCCCTCACTGCCCTAAGCAAACTTGTGTTTCATAACGACTGTTTTTGTGCACAGCCATTGTGGGTGAACACAATATTCCCACAAAAAGAACAAGGATACCAGGCGAAAACATTCCGATATGTTTTAATGCACAAAAAACAAAAAAAAAGCAATTTTCCTGAATGGACAGGGAATTTCATGTGGAAGGGGACTCCAGGAGGGAAGAGATAAACCAGGAATGTGTTTTTCTTTAAAAAAGAAAAGGAAAGGTTTCAAAACATACAAGATCAAAAACTATTGCTATCAGAGGAACAACAATTTTAAATAAAGTTTGTTTAGGCGATGTTTTTATACTACTACAGCGAGGAGGAGCCTGCAATTAAACCCCTTCCCTTCCCCCCCAAAAGCTTCTTTCATACTCTTTAGGTCTGTCCGCCCTTTTAGGAAATTAATCGGTTGCTTAAACACATTTCCCCCCACACAAACACACGCGCGCTCCCTTATTCCTTCCTGGATTTTAGCATAACTCTTCTACGGACTTGAAAGCACGGTTGTTTAAAAGTCCAAAGAAGAAACACACAAACAAAAAAACTTCCAAAGAGAGAAGGGGGAGGGGGAGGGGAAGCAACCCGTGAGAACGGTACCTTATTTCAATTTTTCCCCCCCAAAAAAAAGCCTTTTGACAAGATGGCCTTGGAAAGCTTCCCCTGCCTGGTTCTCAATCCCACTTTCCCTCCAACCAGAGTTTCGAAGGATGTGCCGCTTTCTAACCGGTCTGGGAGGGGGGGGTTGGGGGACTCCGTTCTTGGTCCTCTTCTTGAAGATACAATGCCTAGCAGAAGATTCCTATAGAAGAATGAATGGGGCACCAAAAAAATGGGGTTTTAAACCCCCAGCGGGTTTTTTTTTTTCCTGGTAGAAAAATAGATGGCGCTCTTTAAATAGCGAGGAGAGAGAGGGGGAGAACGAGAAGTGGAGGAGGAGGAGGAGGAAGAGGAGGAGGAAGAACAGGAAAAGGAGGAAGAAGAAGAGGAGGAAGAAGAGAGGGAGGAGGAACAAGAGAGGGAGGAGGAAGAAGAGAGGGAGGAGGAAGAAGAGAGGGAGGAGGAAGAAGAGAGAGAGGTGGAAGAAGAGGAAAAAGAGGAGGAGGAAGAAGAGGAAGAGGAGAACAAGAGGAAGAGGGGGAAGAAGAAGAGGGGAGGAAGAAGAGGAGGAAGAGGAGGAGGAGGAAGAGGGGGAGGAAGAAGAGGAAGAAAAAGAGGAGGAAGAGGAGGAGGAGAAAGAGGAGAAAAAAGAAGAGGGGAGGAGGAAAACAAGAAGAGGAGGCGGAGGAGGAAGAACAGGAGGGGGGAAGAAGAAGAGGAGGAGGAGGGAGAGGAGGAGGAGGAAGAGGGGGAGGAAGAGGAGGAAGAAGAGGAGGAAGAGGAAGAAAAAGAAGAGAAAGAAGAGGAGGAGGAGAAGAGAAGGAGAAAGAGGAGGAAAAAGAAGAGGAGGGGAGGAGGAAAACAAGAAGGAGAGGAGGCGGAGGAGGAAGAACAGGAGGGGGGAAGAAGAAGAGGAGGAGGAGGAGGGAGAGGAGGAGGAGGAGGGGAGAAGCAGATTGTGAATTTAAGTAGGCAAGCTGAATATTAGAAAACATTCTGGGTCCCTGGGAGGGCCCACCGGCCAGAAGCTTTTCAAAGGAATTGGGAGAAAAACAAACAAACATCTGGGGACTTCAGACAGCAGGGGAAACATCTGCCTGTCAGCTGGGACCATTGAGTTCCTGGAGTTCGCTCTCAAGAAGGGCGAAGCTGCTATACAAAACATCTCCCAGGCAGTCCGTTGTCCTGGGGACTGGTCAGCTGTCAGGGTGGCACATGGCCTGGGGCAAATAGGCTACCCAGCTCTCTCTCTCGGCCGATGCTGTGGGCAGGAGGGGAGAGCCAAGAAGGGTCCTTTTGGCCCAAGGCCTCCTTTGATCCCGCGGCTCTCCTCTTCCTAGAAGGTGTTCTTGATCTTGGCGGCCACCAGCAGCAGGATCTCGCCAATCTTGCTCTGCCAATTGCTGATGTCCTTGGAGACCTCGCACCAGAGCTCCCCGTGCCGCGGCTCGGCGTTCTCGCAACGCTTCCTCGCCTCTTCCTGCTGTTCCTGCATCGGCATGAAAGAAAGGGGGAGGCGGAGCTTGTTTTATCCGTACGGGGTTTTATAATGTTTGAAATTGTATTTTTATCCTGCCTTTATTACTTTATAAGGTAACTAGTTGCTAACCCGGGTATTTATTTATAGGGGGCAAATGTCTGGACCAAACGTAATTTCTAATGTCGGATTACCAGAGGGAGCCCCATGGTGGAGTACTTTGAAGCTGTTACCATGGCAACTCCACTATGCTGTACAGTAGAAGCCATTTTAAGGCACAACAGGCTGTATCTTAACAAAACCTACACCCTGAGAGGTTTTAGGGGTGACTTACCCCCAAAGTATTTGTTTCCAGAGAGTAAGTCATTTGTGTACCAAGTTTGGTTGAAATTGCTCAAGGCGATCCACAGTTATAATGGAACACACACACACGTTTATTTTTGTGTGTGTACGTACGTACGTACGTACGTACGTACATACATACATACATACATACATACATACATATATATATATGTTATATTTATGCTGATAAATAAATAAAGGGAGACTAGTATAGATCTATTTCAAGCTATTTAGCTCTCATCAGCTAGCCATACCCATGCTGGGAATCGAACCTGTGCTCTATTGCCTCTAACGCAGATGTGTTAACCATTGAGCTACAGAGCTCGACTCCTTATCAGCCAGCCAGGGTGAGAGGTATATATTTAAAGTCACAACCCCTGGTATGCCCAAATATGGGAGGAAGGTCACACTTCCACTCTCTGTCTTCGGCTCGTCACAAGAGACCATCCAGACAGAAACCCAATATTTTTTACTGTTGCCTTTTTTGTTACATTTGTTATATTTATGCTGATAAATAAATAGATCTATACTAGTCTCCCTTTATTTATTTATATATCCATACATACACACACACATACATATATATATATATACACACATACTTACATTACACACACACATATATATATATATATGCATACATATATATATATATATATATATATATATATATACATACATACATACGTACATACATACATACATATATACATACACACACACACACAAATATATGTCAGATAATGTCGGATAATATCAAGGGGGTAAATATATCTAATACTCCTTCCTACTCCTAGTTTCCCCACAACAACCACCCTGTGAGGTAGGTTGGGCTATGAGTGAGTGACTGGCTAGTTTACCCAGCTGGCTTCCATGCCTAAGGCGGGACTAGAACTCACTGTCACCTGGTGACTGGCCCAAAGTCAGACAACTAGCTTTCATGCCTAAGGTGGGACTAGAACTCCCACTGTCTTGGCCAATGACCCAAAATACCCAGTAGCTTTCGTGCCTAAGGCGGTACTAGAACTCACCATCTCCTGGTGATTGGCCCAAAGTCACCAAGCTGGCTTCCATGCCTAAGGCGGGACTAGAACTCATTGTCACCTGGTGACTGGCCCAAAACCAGCCAACTAGCTTTCATGCCTAAAGCGGTACTAGAACTCATCATGTCCTGGTGATTGGCCCAAAGTCACTAGCCAGCTTCCATGCCTAAGGTGAGACTAGAACTCACCGTCCCCTGGTGACTGGCCCAAAGTCAGACAACTAGCTTTCATGCCCATAATGGGACTAGAACTCCCACTGTCCTGGCCAATGACCCAAAATACCCAGTAACTTTCGTGCCTAAGGCGGTACTAGAACTCACCATCTCCTGGTGATTGGCCCAAAGTCACCTAGCCAGCTCTCCCCGATGAGCACAGTCTCTCCATAAAGTCCCTAGTTAGAGTTACACCGCCTTTTCCTTACCTCGGTGCCGTGCTGAAGCTCAAATTTATAAAAGAACGCCCAAGCATCTCCCAAGTCCGAATCGATCTTCACGGTCCGATGGAACCATTCCCGAGCCTTGGTTATTTTACGTTCGCTCCAGAACAACCTGGAAGGAAGGAAGGAGAAGACAAGATAAGGAGACCAGGAACATCTTTTCTGGTCAAAACAAGAGTCTGGACGAGGATGACTATTTGATTGGGATTGCTATAAGGCAGAAGTCTTCAAAGTTGGCAACTTTAAGACTTGTGGACTTCAACTCCCAGAATTCTCCAGGAGAATTGCCTCCCAACAATATAAGGAGCAAACAGCAAGTTTCACTTTCAATTTCTCCCGATCATCAGCTGTTTCAGGCTGCAGGGATTGCTATAGTTTATAGAAGAGGTAAATTGCTGGGAGGCAGAGGCCAAAGGGTTGTGGCCGGTGGGTGGGGCTACATTCAGTGTATAAGATGCACCCAAATTTTCACCCTCTTTTGGGGGGGGAAGGTGCGTCTTATACTCCGAAAAATACTACTCTTTGTTTTGCTTATTTATATCCATTTATTTGTTCCATTTTCCCCCCCAGTCGATCTGGGCCGGGAGGAGATCGGAGAGCACATTGAGTGCCCATTAAAATAATGGGAAAGGACTACGAGTGCTGTTCTGATGTCAGGGACGGTAACGAAGAGGGACTCCCTGGCATTACCCCAAGCACCCCACGGCATGCTCCGGAATGTTCCCCAGCCGAACGGAAAGGACTAAAGGATCCACTCAGGCTTAATTGCAAACAAAAAATAATAAAAATCTGCTCTGAGCCAACAGAAATGTAACAAGGGCCTCTCTGAACACAGGATGGTGGAGCAGAATAGCAGAGTCGGAAGGGCCCTTGGAGGTCTTCTAGCCCAACCCCCTGCTCAGACAGCAATAGCAATAGCAATAGCAATAGCAGTAGACTTATATACCGCTTCATAGGGCTTTCAGCCCTCTCTAAGCGGTTTACAGAGAGTCAGCATATTGCCCCCAACAACAATCTGGGTCCTCATTTTACCCACCTCGGAAGGATGGAAGGCTGAGTCAACCCTGAGCCGGTGAGATTTGAACCGCTGACCTGCTGATCTAGCAGTAGCCTGCAGTGCTGCATTTAACCACTGCGCCACCTTGTACCCTTGTACCCGTAATGGCAAACCTACGGCACGCCTGCCCAAAGTGGCATGCGAAGATATGTCACCCGGCACGCGTGGCCTTGCCCTGTTTGTCTCCCGGGCGTCTGGCGTGTATGTGCGGACGGCGATCAGCTGTCCTTCGCACGCGTGGCAATGCCGAAAACAGGCATGTGCATACGTGCCGGCCAGCTGAGTGTCAGGTGTGCATCCGTGCCAGAAACCAGACGTTCTGCTTTTCCAGAGCACGATCCATTTGCGCGTGTGGCAGTGCCAAAAAGCAGTATGCGCATGTGCATCAGCCAGCTGATTGTTGGGTACGCTAGAAGCCAGGCGTTTGGCTTTTCCAGAGCGCAGCATCGACAAGTCACATTTCCGCATAACCTTTTTGGCAAACGTTGGACTAGAAGACCTCCAAGGTCCCTTCCAACTCTGCTATTGTATTGTATGTCTAGCCTTACTCCCAATTCAATACAACACAATACAATGAAATAGCAGAGTTGGAAGGGACCTTGGAGGTCTTCTAGTCCAACCCCCTGCCTAGGCAGGAAACCCTATACCGTTCCAGACAAATGGCTATCCAGCATCTTCTTAAAGTCTTGGGGCATTCACAACTTCTGGAGGCAACTTCTGTTCCACTGATTAATTGTTCTAACTGTCAGGAAATTCCTCTTCAGTTCTAAGTTGCTTCTCTCCTTGATTAGTTTCCCCCCATTGCTTCTTGTTCTACACTCAGATGCCTTGGAGAATAGCTTGACTCCCTCTTCTTTGTGGCAACCCCTGAGATATTGAAAGACTGCTATCATGTCTCCCCTGGTCCTTCTTTTCATTAAACTAGACATACCCAGTTCCTGCAACCGTTCTTCATATGTTTTAGCCTCCAGTCCCCTAATCCTCTTTGTTGCTCTTCTCTGCACTCTTTCCAGAGTCTCAGCATCTTTTGCCTTTTGTTTTTTATGTTTTCCCCTCGGCAAAAAACATAGAATACATAGGGTTGAAAGGGACCTTGGAGGACTTCTAGTCCAACCCCTTGAAGGGGAAAAAAAAAACCCTTCCCTCCCACTGAAGGTTTCGTGAGCTGCCTTTTTAATCAAAGGTGTTACACAACATGGCCTGATTCCTTTTCTCAAAATAATCCACCCCACCTTTTCCTTCCTTCCCTGCAGTCTTTCCCCTTCGAAAGGCTGCCTGGTGTGCATTTTTATTTTATTTCATTTTCATCCACAGAAAAGGAAGAAGGATGGGTAGAGTGACCAAGGGCCCTGTGTGTTGTCTTCTCTTTTGTCTTCAAAATAGTAAAACAGCCTTTCTTTCTTTCTTTCTTTCTTTCTTTCTTTCTTTCTTTCTTTCTTTTTCTTTCTTTCTTTCCTCTTTCTCTCTCTTTCTCTTTCTTATTTCTTTCTCTCTCTCTCCCCTCTCTCTCTTTCCCCCGCCTCGCAAACTCCGTTCCTTCTGATTCAGTATGGAGAAGAGAGAACTGAACACTAAACTGAAGAACAGCAAAAACTACAAAAATAAAATTAGTGTTAAATTATCCCGTGCTTACTTTCATCTATTACAGTGTCTCTCAACCTTGACAACTGGAAGATTGATGATACTAAGCTGGCAGGAATAGGCAACACCCTAGAACAGTGTTTCTCAACCTTGGCAACTTGAAGATGTCCGGACTTCAACTCCCAGAATTCCCCAGCCAGCATTCGCTGGCTGGGGAATTCTGGGAGTTGAAGTCCGGACATCTTCAAGTTGCCAAGGTTGAGAAACACTGCCCTAGAAGATAGGCTCAAGATCCAGATGGATCTAGACAGACTTGAACCCTGGGCCTTATCTAACAAAATGAAATTCAATGTAGAGAAATGAAAAGTCTTACACTTAGGCAAAAAAAATCCAAAACCAAATACAGATTGGGTGAAACCAGGCTTAGTAGCAATGACTGGGAGAGGCATCTTGGGAGTCTTAGTGGACAACTAGCTAAATATGAGCCAGCAGTGTGCAGCGGCAGCTAAAAAAGCCAACAGAATTCCAACTTACATTAACAAAGGGATACAATCAAGACCAAGTGAGGTACTAATACCACTCTATAAAGCCACACCTAGAGTACTGCATCCAGTTTTGGTCACCGCATTATAAAAAAAGAGGTTGAGACTCTAGAAAAAGTGCAGAGAAGAGCAACCAGGATGTTTAGGGGACTGGAGGCTAAAACATATGAAGAACATTTGCAGGAACTGGGCATGGCTGGTCTAGTGAAGAGAAGGACCAGGGGAGACAGGAGAGCAGTCTTCCAATATTGGAGGGGCTGCCACGGAGAGGAGGGGGTTAAGCTGCTTTCTAAAGCACCTGGAAGGCCAGACAAGGAATAACGGAGGGAAACTGATCAAGGAGGAATTTCCTGACAGTGAGAACAGTCAACCCATGGAACAGAAGTTGCCTTCAGAAGTTGTGGGAGCTTCATCCCTGGAGGCTTTCAAGAAGAGACTGGACTGCCATCTGTCAGAAATGGTGTAGGGCCTCCTGCTTGAGTGGGGGGGGGGGTTGGGCTAGATAACCTACAGGGTCCCTTCTAACTCTTGTTAATCTCTTACGCGTGGACTTCAACTCCCAGAATTCCCCAGCCAGCAATTGCCAGAAGTTGAAGTCCAGGCATCTTCCAGTTGGCATGGCTGAGAAACAGTGAAGTGGCCCAACCAGCTGCCCTGTGTAGGAAAGCTGGGGAATTCTGGGAGTTGAAGTTCACGCACCTTTAAACTGCCAAGGTTGAGAAACACTGGCCTAGCCTCTCAGCCTTTTGCAAATATTCCTTTGGACCTTTTTTTAAAGAGAGATTCTGGACTGTGCATCCGGAATAATACCTGCTTGAGGGGGCATATTCAGCCTCCTTAAAATAAGCAGGCATGATGACTTGATCTCTAGGCTGGAATACTGCAATGTGCTCTACGTGGGGCTGCCCTTGAAGAGCATCCGGCGACTTCAGCTAGTCCAGAATGCGGCCGCGCGAGTGATCGTGGGCGCACCGCGGTTCGCCCACATAACACCGATCCTCCGTGAGCTGCGCTGGCTACCTGTTGATCTCCGGGTGCGCTTCAAGGTGCTACTTACCATTCATAAAGCCCTCCATGGTAGTGGATCTGACTATTTGAGAGACCGCCTTCTGCCGATTACCTCCCTTCGTCCCATCAGATCGCATAGAGTAGGCCTCCTCCGAATTCCATCCACCAGTCAGTGCCGACTGGCGACTACGCGGAGGAGAGCCTTCTCAGTAGCAGCTCCGACGCTTTGGAACGATCTCCCCATGGAGATTCGTACCCTCACCACCGTCCAGACCTTCTGCACAGCCCTCAAGTTCTGGCTATCCCGTCAGGCCTGGGGATAAGACCCTAATCTCGCCCCACCCGAATGCTGAATGAATGTTGTGTTTTATTGTTTTATTTTATTATACTCCACATTTTCTTTTTGTGTTTTGTCTTGCACTCCCTTCCTACAAATTGTAAGCCGCCCTGAGTCCCCTCAGGGAAAAGGGCGGCCTATAAATGTCAAATAAAATGGGGAAAAAAAATGACTTACTTGGCTACGGCCAGGAGGACGTGAGGATCGTGTTCACACTTCTTCAGGGCGTCCACGCTCTTGGTCTTACGTTGAGGTCTGGCTTCTAAAAAGATGGCTTCCGACCACAGAATTCCTAAAAGGCAGAAGAGGCAGAAGTCAAAACTGACCCAGGAGGGGTCATGGGGAATTTGCCCCATCCGGTTAGCCACGGTCAAGGGAATCGTAATTTGTCAGCCACGGCATCTTTTACAATCGATACAACCTATAATTGTAATAGGCAGGCCACATTGTGGTGCTGTGTTGAGAACTACCTGTCCTTTTATTTTAAAATGGAAAAGGAATTGAGTAGAGTAGAATATGAATATAGAATTAGAATTGAAAATAGAAGAGAGTAGAGTATAATGGAATGGAATAGAATAAGAAACAGAATAGAGTATTGTAGAGTATTGCAGAGTAGAGTAGAGTAGAATAAAATTAGAATAGAAAATATAATAGAGTAGAGAAGAGTATAATTGAATGGAATGGAATAAGGAGTAGAGTAGAGTAGGGTAGGGTAGGGTAGAGTAGGGTAGAGTAGAATAAAATTAGAATAGAAAATATAATAGAGTAGCGAAGAGTATAATTGAATGGAATGGAATAAGGAGTAGAGTAGAGTAGGGTAGAGTGGAGTGGAGTAGAATAGAATTAGAATTAGAATATAGAATATAGAATATAGAATATAGAATTAGAAGAGAAAATAGAATAGAGAGTAGAGTATAATAGAATGGAATGGAATAAGGACTAGAGTTTTATAGAGTAGAATAGAGTAGAATAGAATTAGAATATAGAATTAGAATAGAAAATATAATAGAGTATAATGGAATGGAATGGAATAAGGAATAAAGTAGAGTAGAAGAGAGTAGAGTAGAGACGAGAGTAGAAGAAAAGAGAATAACAGAATTGAAAGGGACCTTGGAGGTTTTCTAGTCCAACCCCCTGATTAGGCAGGAAACCCTACACCACTTCAGACAAATGGTTGTCCAATCTCTTCTTAAAAGCTTCCAGTGTTGGAGCATTCACAACTTCTGGAGGCAAGTTGTTCCACTGATTAATTGTTCTAACTGTCAGGAAATTTCTCCTCAGTTCTAAGTTGCTTCTCTCCTTGATTAGTTTCCACCCATTGCTTCTTGTTCTACCCTCAGGTGCCTTGGAGAATAGTTTGACTCCCTCTTCTTTGTGGCAACTCCTGAGATATTGGAAGACTGCTATCCTCTCTCCCCTAGTCCTTCTTTTCATTAAACTAGACATACCCAGTTCCTGAAACCAATCTCTATATGGTTTAGCCTCCAGTCCCCTAATCCTCTTTGTTGCTCTTCTCTGCACTCTTTCTAGAGTCTCCACATCTTTTCTACATCGTGGTGACCAAAACTGAATGCAGTATTTCAAATGTGGCCTTACCAAGACCTTATAAAGTGGTGTTAACATTTTATTGTTAACTATCTGATAACCTGGCGTTGCCCGGGTATTGATTTATCCTAATCCATACCTTTGTCCTCAAAAATAATCCCGGACCAAACATAATTTCTAATGTTGGATTTTCCCCCTTACCAGATGGAGCCCCCCTGTGGAGTACCATGAATCCGTTACCATGGCAACTCCACTGCACTGTACGGTAGAAGCCATTTTACAGCAGTATAGTAGAAGCCATTGTAAGGCACAACAGGCTGCATCTTAACGGAACACACCCCTTGAGGGGTTTTATGGGTGTCTTACCCCCACAGTATTTTGTCTCCAGAGAGGAAGCCATCTGGGTTCCAAGTTTGGGGTTGAGCAAAGTTGCAAAATCGGAATGACGTTTTCCGTACCTGAATTGGGACACTCCTGCAGTGCTTTGGCCATCAAGGTGTTTGCGATGTTCTTCAGCCCAGCTCTGTACTCCAACCGCACCGATTCCAGCCTACAGTAGGAAGAAGCACCAGGTTTTAGCTAGCAAAGGTGGAAGAGAGCAAGGCTTTCGGCCAACCTCCATAAGATGCTGGCTGGGGAATTCTGGGAGTTGAAGTCCACCCATCTTAAAGGGGTCAAGTTTGAAAAACAGTTTTAGCTTTTGTAAACTGTTTTCAGTCCGCCAGGTTTAAAGTTGCCAAGGTTGGAGACCCACACCCGAGAGTCAACAACAACCAGCGGAGTAAAAGGGACTCCTTCACAGGTCAATCAACATGAAAGTTAAACTTCAAAGCCCTCCGTTAATCATCTATTATTGCATTTCATTCAAAGAGCGTCTGCCACAGCTTCATTGATAAGACTTTCCTCCTTACCACAAATCTTGGTTCTTGGGATTCTTCAGACGAGATTTCTCCAGGATGGCTCTGGCCCGGGTGAGCTGACCGACTTTCTCCTCCAGCCTGGACAGCAGGAGCCAAAGGGGGATGGAACCGGGGCATTTTTTCAGCTGTTGGGAAGCAAAGACGGAGGGAAAATGTTGTACAGGGAGTTCTTGACTTACCTGTTGTGGCTGTCCAGCAGAGCTGGCAGCAGATTCGGACAGTGAGGAGGTTGGGGAGGAAGATGGGCCAGTCCTGGAGTCTGGGGAAGGCTCCGATGAGGGCTCTGTGAGGGGGCCAGGGCCGTCTGACAGCTATTTGCTGTCTTCAGAGTCGGACATCAGTGGGGCAGAAGAACAGCTGGAGCCTGTTCCCAGTGTGCACAAGGACAGAGTGGCCAGACGAAAGGAACAACTAAGGAACAGAGGTTGACTTGGGAGTAAGGCCACAGGTGGACGGTGAATGGCCCCTCCCAGAGGGAATAAAAGAGGAGCGAAAGGGGAATGGAGTTCGCAGGAGACCATTAGTTCGTTCCTGCATTCTTGCCAAGTATTGTGGCATCTGAAAGATATCGGCCTGGCAGTCACCAAGCCTGATAAAGGTCAGTAATTGGGAACTATCTTGAAAGGCTGTGGGAGAGGAAAGACTTGGCTGGAGAGGAATTCGCTGTAAATTAAATAAAAGGGATTTATCGGGACGAGGACTCGGCTTAGTGCTGCTGGGGAAGCCTCGGTCAGAACATTTCCATCATTTCTTTAGTGACAGAAGTTACAAGGGATCTGGGGGGGGGGGTGACTTATGCCCATTTTTCATAAGTTGCATGGTCATGTGATCAACATTCAGACGCGGGCTCAGATGTATGACAGTTGCAGACTCTTGGGATCATGTGATCAACTTTTGCGACCTTCGGACGAGCAAAGTCATTGGGGAAGCTACGCTTAACAATCAAGTTACTAACTTCATAACTGCAGTGATTCCTCAATGTAGGAGATTGTCTTATTATTTCCACTTTCTGGCAAAAAAATAAAACTCGCTCACTGTGGGCAGTGGTTTCACTTAATGGCCATGGTGTTCTCTCAATAACCACTGTGTTTGCTTTATGACTGCTACATTCGCTAAAGGACTAGCTATGTCTAGTTTAATGAAAAGAAGGACCAGGGGTGACGTGATAGCAGTTTTCCAATATCTCAGGGGTTTCCACAAAGAAGAGGGAGTCAAACTATTCTCCAAAGCACCTGAGGGCAGAACAAGAAGCAATGGGCGGAAACTAATCAAGGAGAGAAGCAACTTAGAACTGAGGAGAAACTTCCTGACAGTGAGAACAATGAATCAGTGGAACATAATTTGCCTCCAGACATTATGAATGCCCCAACACTGGAAGTTTTTAAGAAGATGTCAGACAACAATTTGTCTGAAAAGGTATAGGGTTTCCTGACTGAGCAGGGGGTTGGACTAGAAGACCTCCAAGGTCCCTTCCAACTCTGCTATTGCATTGTACCTCCAAGATCCCTTCAAACTGTTATTCTGTTATAAAACATAGTGATTTTTGGGTGCACTTTTGCAATTACATTTGTGATTGTGATTTGGCCTATCAAGCACAGGTTTTGTAAATATTTTCCTTCGAAGAATATAGAATAACAGAGTTGGAGGGGACTTTGGAGGTCTTCCACTCCAACCCCCTATAGGAAAACCTATACCTTTTCACATAAATAGTTCTCCAATCTCTTCTGGAAAGCTTCCAGTGATGAAGTACCCACAACTTCTGGAGGCAAGTTGATCCACTGATTCTGTCAGGAAATTTCTCCTTAGGTCTAAGTTGCTTCTCTCCTTGAATAGTTTCCACACATTGCTTCTTCTCCTGCCTTCTGGCGCTTTGGAGAATAGTTGGACTCCCTCTTCTTTGGGGCAACCCCTGAGATATTGGAAGACTGCTATCACATCTCCCCTAGTCCTTCTTTTCATTAAACTAGACATACCCAGTTCCTGCAACCGTTCTTCATATGTTTTAGCCTCCAGTCTTCTAATCCTCTTTTTTGCTCTTCTCTGCACTCTTTCTAGAGTCTCCACATCTTTTCTACATCGTGGCGACCAAAACTGAATGCAAATATTCCAAGTGTGGCCTTACCAAGGCCTTATAAAGTGGTATTAACCCTTCACGTGATCTTGATTCTCTCCCTCTGTTTATGCAGCCTAGAACTGTGTTGGCTTTTTTGGCAGCTGCTGCACACGGCTGGCTCCTTTTTAAATAGTTGTCCCTTAGGACTCCAAGATCCCTCTCACATAAAATTCTATTCTATTCTACTACCCCACACACAGAGACAAATACATTTTGAGACAGCCTGCGGTCTTTTTTTAGAAAACTAGAGAGTCTTACTCCTTGGTTATAAGCATCCCGGGCTTTTTCGATCAGCTCCTCCTGCTCTTCGATCTGCCCTTTCATCATCCAGAGCTTGGGGAAGTCTTCATAATGCTTCAGGGCCTCCTCGCAGAGTTCCTGCGCCGCGGCAATATTCCCGAGCACCCACTCGAGTTTGACGGACTTCATAAAGACCTGGAAACAAGAAGCAAGGACCTTCGACACAAATCCAGGAGTATCCCCACCTTCCAAGACATTTTAGGTCCACCCAAACGCCCACCAGAGGTTTTCGGGACGACCACTGTGCCGAACAGGGTCTACTCAACTACGCTGACTGTAATCAGTGGCGGGCTGCTGGGGGTTCACAGGGATTCAGGGGAACCTCTAGCTAAGATTCTGTACAGTTCGGAGAACCCCCAAATCCCACTCCTGGCTGGCCATGCCCACCCCGCCCCTCCCAGAAGCCCCCACGCGGCCTGTTTTGGATGCAGGGTAAGTGCAGGGCACACACGAAGGCTCAGGGAGAGTGAAAAATGGGTGTCCCGGAAGTTTGGGGAGGGTGAAAAATGGGCCCACTGGAAGTTTGGGGAGGGTGAAAAATGGGTCTACGGGAAGTTTGGGGAGGGTTAAAAACAGGCCTACTGGAGGTTTGGGGAGTGTGAAAAACAGGCCTACGGGAAGTTTGGTGAGGGTGAAAAACAGGCCCACTGAAGTTTGGGAAGGATGAAAAACGGGCCCACTGGAAGTTTGGGGAGGGTGAAAAACGGGCTACGGGAAGTTTGGGGAGGGTGAAAAACGGACCTACGGGAAGTTTGGGGAGGGTGAAAAACAGGCCCACTGAAGTTTGGGAAGGATGAAAAACGGGCCCACTGGAAGTTTGGGGAGGGTGAAAAACGGGCCCACTGGAAGTTTGGGGAGGGTGAAAAATGGGTCTACGGGAAGTTTGGGGAGGGTTAAAAACAGGCCTACTGGAGGTTTGGGGAGTGTGAAAAACAGGCCTACGGGAAGTTTGGTGAGGGTGAAAAACAGGCCCACTGAAGTTTGGGAAGGATGAAAAACGGGCCCACTGGAAGTTTGGGGAGGGTGAAAAACGGGCTACGGGAAGTTTGGGGAGGGTGAAAAACGGACCTACGGGAAGTTTGGGGAGGGTGAAAAACAGGCCTACGGGAAGTTTGGTGAGGGTGAAAAACAGGCCCACTGAAGTTTGGGGAGGGTGAAAAACGGGCCCACTGGAAGTTTGGGGAGGGTTAAAAACAGGCCTACTGGAGGTTTGGGGAGGGTGAAAAACAGGCCTACAGGAAGTTTGGGGAGGGTGAAAAACGGGCCCACTGGAAGTTTGGGGAGGGTGAAAAACAGGCCTACGGGAAGTTTGGGAAGAATGAAAAACGGGCCCACTGGAAGTTTGGGGAGGGTGAAAAACGGGCTACGGGAAGTTTGGGGAGGGTGAAAAACGGGCTACGGGAAGTTTGGGGAGGGTGAAAAACGGGCGTACTGAAAGTTCAGGAAGGCCAGAAAAAGGCCCATTTCTGGCCTCTCGAGGGCCTCTGGAGCCTGGGGAAGCCCTTTTCACCCTCCCGGAGGCTTGAGAAAAGCTTCTGGATCCCAGGGGGAAAACGCCACCCTCCCCCATGGTGCAGGAAGCCGACTAGGCCACACCCACCATGGCCATGCCCACCCAGCAACCAGGCAGAGAACCCGTTGCTAAAAAGTTTGAAGCCCACCCCTGACTGTAATAGCATAGCAGCTTGTTTCAAGTTGCTCCTAACCTACCCCTGGGGCTCTTAGAAAGGAAAAGAAACGGTAAGATTATTAGCAATAGTATGGATTTTATCTACTTAGCAATGTTATGGGGCGGAAATGAGAAAAAATGAACTACCAATTTGTAAAATAACAAAATAATTGTAATAGTTATGGCATGGGAGTTAATTTGCTCTAGTGATTAAGGTAACATTAAGGTAACTTTGAGTTCTAGTCCTGCCTTAGCCATGGAAGCCAATTAGTTGATTTTGGGCGAATCACTAGGTGACTATGAGTTCGAGTCCCGCCTTAGGCATGAAAGCCGGCTGGGAGACTTTGGGCCAATCACCAGGTGACTATGAATTCTAGTCCCGCCTTAGGCACGAAAGCCGGCTGGGAGACTTTGGGCCAATCACCAGGTGACTATGAATTCTAGTCCCGCCTTAGGCATGAAAGCCGGCTGGGAGACTTTGGGCCAATCACCAGGTGACTATGAATTCTAGTCCCGCCTTAGGCATGAAAGCCGGCTGGGAGACTTTGGGCCAATCACCAGGTGACTATGAATTCTAGTCCCGCCTTAGGCATGAAAGCCGGTTGGGAGACTTTGGACCAATCACCAGGTGACTATGAATTCTAGTCCCGCCTTAGGCATGAAAGCCGGCTGGGAGACTTTGGGCCAATCACCAGGTGACTATGAATTCTAGTCCCGCCTTAGGCATGAAAGCTGGCTGGGAGACTTTGGACCAATCATCAGATGACTATGAATTCTAGTCCCGCCTTAGGCATGAAAGCCGGCTGGGAGACTTTGGACCAATCATCAGATGACTATGAATTCTAGTCCCGCCTTAGCCATGAAAGCCAGCTGGGAGACTTTGGGCCAATCACCAGGTGACTATGAATTCTAGTCCCGCCTTAGGCATGAAAGCCGGCTGGGTGACTTTAATCCAATCACCAGGAGACTGTGAGTTGCAGTCCCGCCTTAGACATGACTGCATGGCCATTGATAAGAATTCTGGGAGTTGAAGTCCATACTGCTAGAAAAGGCAGAGGTTGGCATACGCTGAACCAAATACATGAGCTGAAAACTACAGCTTTATGCGTTAACGGCTGAGTTCCTTTCAACAGATTTGCGTTCTCCAAGCAGAGTGGACTTACTCTAGCCGTTGGGGCGCTGCTACGGGCCTTGGCCAACAAACGCCTCGCTCGTTCGTATTCGTTGTTTTCGGATTCCAACTTCACGGCAGCCAGCCAAATCTCTTCGCTGTTGGGATTGGCCTGAAAATATAAGTCGCAGAGGCAGAATGGAAAAGAGATCAGAAAAATCCCATTTCCTCAATTGTATGCAACAGACTGAATCCTCCACTTCTCTTCTATTGTTAACAGCACGAGAGCCAGTTTGGTCCAATGTTTTTTTTTTTATTATTATTATTATTTTAAACACATAAACACATCAACAGAAACAAACACATAACTTAAAAACAACATAGGAACAATAAGTTCCATCGTATATCATACAGCAGTTCCGAATTGGTTTCTTTGCAGTTAGTGTTTTCCCTTCTATACATTTCTATCTTGCGTTCATAATCTCGTTATTCATTATCCATTTTTATATCCATTTCTTTATTCATTTATACTTAGCTACTTATGATCAAGTATTGTTTACCTATATTATGCTTTATATTTTTACTGTCATTTATTCTCTTACATACAGTTATAGGTATACATTCACATAGTTATTCTTTTTCTTTGCCATTCTTTTATTATTATTATTCCATTTAAAAGGTTATAAGGTATAATTTGGAATGCTTTGTTTACCATCCTTCACACCTGCTATGACACCACCTTATTTTCTCTTTCTTTCCTTTTCTCCCTCCCTTCCTTTTCTACTTCCTTCCTTCCTCCTCTCCTTTCCCTTCTTCCTTCCCTTACTTCTCCCCTACTCCTACCCTCTTTCTTCTCCTTCCTACCCTCTCTCCTTCTCTTTTTCTCTCTTCCAATGATCCAATGGTTAAGGCACCAGATTAGGAAGCAGGAGAAGGGCTGAACTGTGGGGTCCTTGATGCTTAATATATTTAATCACCTTCCTTCCTTCATTTATTTATTTTTGTTATTGTTATGATTACTTAATCTTCAATTCGATTCATAGTCTGGGACTGGTAAAAACTTAACAGTTCGGGTCCTAACCAAGAACCTAAAAGTTGTTAAGGTAACATCTAAGTGTCAGGCCTACAGCCAGTTCCTTTTGGGCTGCCACACTAATATTCTATTCTACTATGCTGTTTCATTAGTGGGGAATTGGGAGGGGGAATAATAAGGAGTTAGATGCTATGTAGCCATAACAAAATCCTTTCTAGAAAGCCAAGGTCATCCTTTGTCTCTACACCTCTGCAAAAACAGTCCGTTTTTCCCTCGTTTTTTCCCCTCCCCAGCCCCCAGGAGCTCTTTGCAAGTCTCCCAAACCCTCTGCATGTCCATTTTGTAAAGAGGGCAGGGGTTTTTTGGGGGGGAGGGGCAAAACTTCTGTATTCAGTGTATAAGACGCACCCAGATTTTCACCCTTTTTTGGGGGGGAGGTGCGTCTTATATTCCGAAAAACGAGATAGTTTTCTCTTGAAACTTGGCTCGGAGACTCGTGAGTTAATTAGGGCATCTGTCAGAACCTTCACACCACCTCTTCAAGTTGCCAAGACTGAGAAATACTGCTAGAAATATTTTGCCCCATGTTCTAAAGCGATCACGACAAAAGGGAAGGACCCCAATGAAGGCCGCCGTGCGTGCTCACCTGGAAAGCCAACGCCAGGATGCTCCTGGCCGCAGGGACGTCTCCAGCCAACCATTTGGATTTGGCCCCCATGAGCCACAAGACTTCAGCCTTGGGACAGTGAGCCACCGCCCTTTGCAAGAGAGCTTCCAAAGATTCCCTGAAAGTAGACAGCAGCCCAAGGAGATTAGAAGGCAAACGTCCGGACATCTAACCTATGATTTTAAATTTAAAGAGGCAATACAGGTAGTCCCCAACTTACAACTTACTTCAGTGACTGTTCAAAGAGTACAACAGCACTGAAAAAATTGACTTATGTGCTGTGACCTGCCAGCGGCCATCAGAGCTGGCAGCAGAGTCGGACAGTGAGGAGGTTGGGGAGGAAGATGGGCCAGTCCTGGAGTCTGGGGAAGGCTCTGATGAGGGCTCTGTGTCAGAGGCAGAGAGGGGGCTAGGGCTGTCCGACAGTTATCACCTGCCTGGATACCCGTGCTGCACGACAAAACTATGTGATCGGGCTTGATAAATTAAGTTTGAAAATTAATGAGTAGTTAGGATCAGCCTTGATACGTTGACACTTAAAAGCTTGAAAATTAATGTAGAATGGGTAACTCCTTAGCATCAGAGCATGTTAATATAAGGCAATTGGCAGTTGGAACAGAGTTCTTTTCAGGTGGGGAGGGGGAGTAGAATGTCTAAACTCCCAGCCCGCAGGCCAGATGAGTCACGTGCTGGCCACACCCACTTCCAATTTAGCGGATGGGTAACCTCTGCACGTGTTAATATAAGGCAACTGGCAGTTGGAACAGAGTTCTTTTCAGGTGGGGAGGGGGAGCAGAATGTCTAAACTCCCAGCCCGCAAGCCAGATGAGTCAACGTGCTGGCCATGCCCACTTCCAATTTAGGAGAGGGGTAGCATCAGAGCATGTTAATATAAGGCAATTGGCAGTTGGAACAGAGTTCTTTTCAGGTGGGGAGGGGGAGTAGAATATTTAAACTCCTAGCCCGCAGGCCAGATGAGTATGTATGTATGTGTATGTGTGTATGTGTGTATGTGTTTATATATATATATATATATATATATATATATATATATATATATATATATATATATATATATATATATATATATATATATATATATATATATATATATATATATATATATATATATATATATACACATTATCCTCCCTGATTGAATGATGATAATATTGCAGCAATATTAGTTTATCCCCCTTGCAATGTGTCAACTTTTCTCTTTGCAAGAGAAATTTGGGGCTCGATTCTGCTGGTACATCAAAGATTAGTATAGCCTTTATTGCCATTGTACAAAATAAATACAATGAAATTGGTTACCTGTGTGCAATTTTTAAAAGGTGCACCACAGGCATTCGTAGGAGGCCTTTTCATGTCCAGAACCTTGTGGGCGATGTCCAAAAAGAGATTGTTTTGGCCATCCAGAAGGGCCAAGAAAGTGACAGTGGAGAAAGCTTCAATTATGGACAGGCCATAATTCGCCAGGAGCATTTTTGCCTTTTAAAAACAAAACCAAAGGAAAAACACCCCTGTTCTGCTCCAGTGGGAACAAGTGAAGCGAAAGCCATCGCCGGAACCACTGCCACAGCCAGCTTCCTGGAGGAATATTTGTGAAACGGCACATGGGGACGTACCTCGTTCCGTGATTCTTCTCAAAATAAGCCGCTCTTAACCAGACGCTCTTCTTGCTGGGGAAAACTTGCAAGGCGTATGCGTAAATCGCCCTGGCACACTCCAAGGCATTGTGCGCCACACACTACAGGGGAGGGGAAAGAAAGAACACGGGTCAAGGAAGCTGTTTTCAGCGAGCTCTCTCATAATCTGATTTATAGAGGCAGTCCTTGACTTACAACGGTTCATTGAGGGAACGTTCGAAGCTCCAACAGCACCGAAACAAGGGACTCGTGACTGTTTTTTTCACGCTTATGACAGCTGCAACATCCCCAGGGTCATCTAATTTTACATTCAGATGCTTGACCGCTGGTTCATATTTATTGTTGTGGCCCGCCAGTGGCCAGCAGATTCGGACAGTGAGGGGGTTGGGGAGGAAGATGGGCAGTCCTGGAGTCTGGGGAAGGCTCTGAGGAGGGCTCTGTGTCGGAGGCAGAGAGGGGGCCAGGGCTGTCCGACAGTTATCAGCTGCCTTCCGAGTTGGACATCAGTGGGGCAGAAGAACAGCTGGAACCTGTTCCCAAGCAGTGAACTCCTGGCAGTGAGCAGAGCAGCCTGCAATACTGCATTCAAGAGCCATGGTGGCGGCTGCTTCTGCTGACTGCCGGCTGCCTGCAATTTGGCACTTCGAATCTCACAGGCTCAAGATTTGACTTAGTCTCCAACCTTCCAAGGTAGGTAAACTGAGGAGGCAAATTGTTGGAGGAGAATAGGCTGACTCTGTAAACCGCTTGTATAAGTACTGTGAAGCGGTATATAAGTCTAAGTGCTATTGCTATACTGCTATTCTAACCACTGGGCCACCGTGGCTTCTGGAAGGAACAAGTGAGGCAGGCTGTGACGTCCCACCTCTTATTCTACCTCTTGGTCCTGTCCTCAGCTTCCCACCTGAGGCCTTGTACTTACACTATCAGCATCTTCCATCCAGGTGTGCTTGCGATCTTCCTCTTCGATCCCGATCCCGATCACCGCTCTCATGATAGCTTGGCATGTGGCCACGCTTCCGGCTTTATCGCATTCTTCGGCATCCTGGAAAAATTCATTCCGATGTGGCCTCAGTTGAGGGCAACAAAGGGGCAATTCCGCACAAAAAACACACCCTTGTCTCACCCTCTGGAGAGCTTCCCCACTGCCCCTAATCTGGCAAGGCCCGTAACTGGTTGCTCTGCCCCCTTCCCACCGCATTTTCACCCAAGCAGAGGTGAGAAGCCAAGCATCTTAGAACAGGGGTCTCCGCCCGTGGCAAGTTTAAGACTTGTGGACTTCAACTCCCAGAATTCCTCTTGCTGGCTGAGGAATTCTGGGAGTTGAAGTCCACAAGTCTTAAGTTCACCAAGGGTGGAGACCCCTGTCCCCTCCTTTAGGGGACTCTAGGACCCAACTTCCCCTCAGTCTAGCCCAGGGGTCTCCAACCTTGGCAACTTTAAGACTTGTGGACTTCAACTCCCAGAATTCCTCTTGCGGGCTGAGGAATTCTGGGAGTTTAAGTGAACAAGCCTTAAAGTCACCAAGGGTGGAGACCCCTGTCTTGTAAGAGTATATGCTTAGTTAAATATCTAAAGAGGTTAAATTACAGTGACTGGACCAAAGTTTATTAAACTGACACATTTCACTGCTCATCCAAGAAAATTATTGGGTCAAAATGAAATTTTTGCTTAGGCTTTGAGTCAAAGAGTTGTTGGAATGTACTACCATATTTTTCAGAATATAAGATGCACCTTTTTTCCTCAAAAAGAGGCTGAAAATCTGGGTGCGTCTTATACACTGAGTACAGCATTTTTTTGCCTCCTGAAACCCCACCCCCTTTATCAAAATGGCCATGCAGAGCCTTTAGGAGGCTTCCAGAGTGCTCCTGGGGGCTGAGGAAGGCAGAAATAAGAAAGAAACAGGCCGGTTTTTTGCTCAATTTTGCCTCCCCCCAGCCCCCAGGAGCACTCTATAAGCCTCCTAAAGGCTATGCATGCAATTTTTTTAAACAAAAAACGGACCCATGGGCCGTTTTTTGCTCGTTTTTCCGGGTGGGGGGGAGCACTGTACAAGCCTCCTAAAGGCTATTCATGCCTTTAAAAAACGGGCCCATTCTCCCCCAAAACAGGCCATTTTTGGGAGGTCCGCAGAGTGCAAAAACTTTTTTTTTAAAATATGACTCTTTAAAACGTTGGTGCATCTTATACTCCGAAAAACACAGTAATTCTTGCTAAGCATCTTTCATTTTCAATGGGGGGGGAAAAGCCCCAGTCGTAATAAATTCTTTCCTCTCTAAAAATTCGCATTAAAGCAATGATCAACACTGACAAGATACATGAGCTTCATTAGTTCACGGGGTAGCAGCGATTAAATATTTAACACTAACTGAAAGAAGCAGGAGGGAAAAAAATTCCCTTTTACTGCTTTTTATGTTTTTCATCTGCCTTTCTTGAACATCCAAACCATCTCTCCCCTCTATTTCTGTTCAATTCCAGAGCGCCACCTGTTTCAATCCATAACATCTAAAATATTCATATATTTGAAGAGTTCTTCGTGCTTTCTGAGCTTGGCTGTTTTCTTGCAGGCGTTTCATTAATCGAGCTAGGTAACATCATAGTTTGGGGTAATGAAAAATCTGTGAGAAAACAGCCAAGTTTGGAAGACATCATTTCAACCCAGAGTTACAAATATTCTGCTTTATTCATACTCATATATTTCTCGTGGCCCAAAGTGCCACAAAAAATGTTATGAAATGCACCCGGACCTGATAGACCTTTTTTGCAATAGGTTTTACACATCTGTTTATGCTATTCCAGATCATATAATAGCAACCACACTGAACCCATATAATATTCCATTTTAGGCATGAAAATGCTGGGTGACTTTTGGCCAATCACCAGGAGACGGTGAGTTCTAGTCCCGCCTTAGGCATGGAAGCCAGCTGGGTGACTTTGGGCCAGTCCCTCCCTCCCTCTCTCTCTCTCTCAGCCCAACCCACCTCACAGGGTTGTTGTGGAGGAAAAACAGGAGGCAGAAGGAGTATTAGGCATCTTCACTTCCTTGAATTAGGTATAAAAATAACAAAGGCGAGGTAAAGGAAATGGATACCGTATTTTTTGGAGTATAAGATGTATTTTTTGGAGTATAAGATGCACCGTATAAGACGCACCAAGGTTTTGAAGAGGCAATTTTTTTAAAAAAAGTAGGTAGGTAGATAGAGAAGGAGAGAAAGAGAGAGAGAGAAATACAGTAGGTAGGTAGGGAGAGAGTTAAGGTAGGTAGGTAGGTGGATAGAGAGATAGACATAGAAAGAGATATATATAGAGAGAAATACAGTAGATGGGTAGGGAGAGAGAGAGTGTGTGTAAGTAGGTAGAGAGAGAGAAATAGAGAGAGAAATACAGTAGATAGATAGGGAGAGACAGAGGATAGGTAAGTAGGTAGGTAGAGGGCTAGAGAGAGATAGAGAAATACAATAGGTAGGTAGGGAGAGAGAGAGAATAGGTAGGTAGGTAGATGTTTCCAGGTATATTTATCCATGTGCTGGAGAAGGAAATCGCTGACAATCTGCAGCACCTAAGACTTTGTTTCTGCTGGCACAGCACTTGATCAATGCAATTCTCATCAATCAGTTAAAGAGTTTTTTTCCAAAAGGAAAAAAAAAGTGTTTACACTTTGCAACCCTCCCCCAAAACGGGCCGATTTTTTTTTCCAAAAAAGCATGAATAGCCTTGGGGAGGGGCTTGCAGAGTGCTCCAAGGGGGAGGGGGCAAAAACAAGCAGAAATCGGCCCATTTTTCCAAAAACGGGCGCGTTTTTTGTCAAAAAAATTCCATGCATAGCCTTATGGAGGCTTATAGTGTGCTGCTGGGGGCTGGGGGGGGGGCAAAAAACAGTCCTTTTTTGCTCATTTCTGCCCTCCCTGGCCCCCAGGAGCTTTCTGGGTATGCACAGCCATTTTGGTGAAGGGGTAAAGCTTCGGGAGGCAACAAAAATGCTGTATTTGATGTGTAAGACGCACCCAGATTTTCAGCCTCTCTTTTGAGGGAAAAAGGTGCGTCTTATACTCCGAAAACTACGGTGATTAAAAATAATGATCTAAAACAGCTTTTCCCAGACATGGTGCCTTGGGATAATTTGGGACCCCTCACTTCAAAAGGCCTGGAAGACACCAGGTTAGAAAAGTCAGGCTTTGGAAGAGAGAAAAATCCCCCTTGGCAGGTACCTGGATCCACTGTTCTCGGTTGATTTCCACCCCGTTAGCCCTCAAGGAGGTGATGGCTCGGTCGATGATCTTCTCCACCATCTGAGTGTTCCCGTTGGCCTCCTCAAGCTTGGCAGCTGTAATCCAGATGTGCCGGTCGGTCGGGATGTTCTCACGGGCTTTGTTTAAGACCTTGCGAGCGTTTTCGTAGGTCTCGAGCCTGGCCAGGGCGAGCCACAGCTGGAACAAAGGAAATGAAAAGAGTTTGATGTGAGGGCTACCCAAGGCAATTGCTTCTTTAACCTTTTTGTCTCCTGGTTTTAGAATTAACTCCTGCTCTCTCTTTCTAATTTCTTCTTCAAGTTCAATTCTCTTTTCCCCCTGTTTACTTCTATGTAATCTATTTAAGTTTATCAGAACTCTTCCCATATACGCTTTACTTGCGACGATGAATCTCTCTTTAATGATCATCCACTATTTCTTGTCCTGCCCTCTTGGTGCTTTGGAGAATAGGTCGTACCCCTCTGGGGACAAAACCAAACTTGACCACTTACTTCCACGCTGGTGGGACAGCATTCCACGGCCCGGCTCAGCATTATCCTGGCATCCTCCGGTTCTTCTAATTCAACAGCCGCTTTCCATAAGCGGACGGAATTCGGGACATGCTCCAGTGCTAAGAGAAATAGAAAGGAGTGTGGGGGATGCTTTTCTTTATGCAAGATTGAATAATATCCAAGCTGCCAGGTGTAATGCAATTTACAAATGTAATAAAGAAACCTTGGAAGCATGCATGTAAGGGACTCACTGTAGAACAGCGGCCATCAACTGGTGGTCCATGGACCACTGGTGATCCTTGGAAAAGTTTTATGCATTTATTTGCATTTTTTATCTAAATCAGGGGTCCTCAAACTATGGCCCCTGGGCCGGATAGGTGCAATGAATGCTTGCGTTGCTGCAGAGTGTCTAATAATAGAATAGAATAGAATAGAATAGAATAGAATAGAATTTTATTATTTGTATGCCGCCCTTCTCCGGGAGGACTCAGGGCGGCGAACAATTCAAGGGGGAAAAAGGGGAACATAAAAACGAAATACAAATAATAAAAGCAAGCAACAGTCGCACAACCATACAAGTCGAGAGGGGAGGGAACTCATCAACCCCAGGCCTGCCGGCAAAGCCAGGTTTTAACGGCTTTTCGGAAGGCCTGGAGAGAGGTGAGGGTCCAAATCCCTGCGGGGAGTTCATTCCAGAGGGCCGGAGCTGCCACAGAGAAGGCCCTCCTCTGGGTAATAGCCAGATGGCATTGGCTGGTAGATGGCACCCGGAGGAGGCCAACCCTGTGAGATCTAATGGGTCTGTGGGAGGTAATTGGCAGCAGGTGGTCTCTCAAGTACCCAGATCCAATACCATGAAGGGCTTTATAAGTGACGACTAGCGCCTTGAAGCGTATCCGGAGACCGATCGGTAACCAGTGCAGCTCGCGGAGGATAGGTGTAACGTGGGTGTACCGAGGCGCACCCACAATCGCTCGCGCGGCTGCATTCTGGACAAGCTGAAGTCTCCGAATACTCTTCAAGGGCTGCCCCATGTAGAGCGCATTGCAGTAGTCCAGTCTTGAGGTCACGAGGGCGTGAGTGACTGTTAATAAAAATAAATCCAACAATTTGAACATTCTAGAGGCATTTATAGTTATTAACTTACCTCCTTGAAGCAAACAGCCTGATTAGCACAAGAAAAAAATATCTGCCTCCCAGCTATTTGTGGCCTGGAGCAAACAGCAAGTTTCACTTTCAGTTTAAGCGGCCTCCCGATCATCAGCTGTTTCAGGCTGCAGGGTTAGCTATAGCCTATCGCAGCCTCCGCAAGCCCCATTTCCCCCCTTTGCTGGAAGGAGGTAAATTGCTGGGAGGCAGAGGCCAAAGGGTGGGGGCCGGTGGATGGGAGGGGCTACATTCAGTATATAAGGCGCACCAAAATTTTCACCCTCTTTTAGGGGGGAAAAGGTGTGTCTTATACTCTGAAAAATACGGTATTTCTCTCTCTGCGCACACTGAGAATATATCTTCTGAACAAAATTCCGCATTGGCGACAGGAAGGGCATCCGGCCATTGAAACACTCTGCTAGCACCATTCAGTTGCCCAGACTCCACCCTGCAGGGGCTTTTGGGGTCGTTAAATGGAGATGATAGAATAGGAATAGGATAGAATAGAATAACAGAGTTGGAAAGGACTTTGGAGGTCTTCTAGACCAACCCTCTGTCTAGGCAGGGAACAGTACAGCACTTCAGACAAATGGTTATCCAACATCTTCTTAAAAACTTCCAGTGTTGGGGCATCCACAAAATCTAGAGGCAACTTCTGTTCCACTGACTCATTGTTGTAACTGTCAGGAAATTTCTCCTTAACTCTAAGTTGCTTCTCTCCTTGATTAGTTTCCGTCCATTGCTTCTTGTTCTACCCTCAGGTGCCTTGGAGAATAGCTTGACTCCCTCTTCTTTGTGGCAACCCCTGAGATATTGGAAGACTGCTATCATGTCTCCCCTAGTCCTTCTTTTCATTAAACTAGACATACCCAGTTCCTGCAACCGTTCTTCATATGTTTTAGCCTCCAGTCCCCTAATCCTCTTTGTTGCTCTTCTCTGCACTCTTTCTAGAGTCTCCACATCTTTTTTACATTGTGGCGACCAAAACTGAATGCTGTATTCCAAGTGTGGCCTTCCCAAGGCCTTATAAAGTGGCATTAACACTTCACGTGATCTTGATTCTCTCCCTCTGTGATGCAGCCTAGAACTGTGTTGGCTTTTTTGGCAGCTGCTGCACACGGCTGGCTCCTATTTAAACGGTTGTCCACTAGGACTCCAAGATCCCTCCCACAGTTAAGGCTATTGAGCAAGGCACCACCTATACTGTACCTGTGCATTTCGTTTTTGTTGCCTAAATGTAGAACCTTCCTCTTTTCACCATTGAATTTCATTTTATTAGATAACACCAAGAGATTTTCAGTCATCCAGGTCTACCTGTACACACCTGGTCCTCTGGGTGTTAACTGAACTGCATCTCCCATCCTATCCCTCCCTACCAGCTGTGCTCATCAGAGCTTCTGGCGAACTGCATTTTGCAACTTCCCCTGGCTTTAAAGATCTCAAAATCCATCAAGGGGGTGTTTCTCAACCTCGGCCACTTTGAGTGGACTTCCAACTCCCAGAATTCCCCCGTCCTTCTCCCAGGTAGCAAGCAGGCACCACCTTCCAAACCAACCGAGGTTTCTCCTCGATGGGCCCCGTCTCACCTTTCCGAAGGACTCTCTTCTTGGCTCGAATATCCGTCTCCAACTCGGCGGCTCTGATGTATATCCGGACCGACTGGGGGAGGTGACGGACAGCCTGAGCCACCACGGCCTTGGCGGTATCTCCGGGCTGCAAGCGCGCAGCTTCCAGCCAGACGTCTTCGCTCTGGAGAAAGGCAGGGAATAGAGGAAGTTGGTGGCTTATTGGTTAAGGGAGGGGGCAGCAAACTGCGGCTCTGGAGCCGCATGTGGCTCTTTCATCCCTCCTGCTGTGGCTCCCTGTTGCAGTCGGCACTGAGAGGAGCTTCCGGTTTGGAAGAGGGGGAAGCAGGGTGCGCCAAAAGGAGACTCTATGGCAAGGGGAGGGTTTTCTGGTCAGCTCCCCAATTGATAGGGCTTTCGGTTAGGAGAGGAAAAAGGACGCCACGCTAGGAGGGGACTCTATGGTGGGGGAACAGGACTTCCGGTCAGCAGAGGAAAAAGGATGCCACACTAAGAAGAGACTCTATGATAGGGGAACCGGACTTCCGGTCGACTCCAGAATTGAATAGGGGGCTTCCAGTTAGGACCTTTGTGGCTCTTTGAGTGTTTAAGGTTGCCGACCTCTGGGTTAAGGGATCCAAGTCCTTTAAAGCAGGGGTCTCCAACCGTGGCAACTTTAAGAAGTTGTGAATGCCCCAACACTGGAAGTCTTTAAGAAGATGCTGGATAGCCATTTGTCTGAAACAGTATAGGTACCTTGGAGGTCTTCTAGTCCAACCCCCTGCTTAGGCAGGAAACCCTACACCGTTTCAATGATTGAGTCCCTCATCTGCACCTCCATAACTGTCTGGTTTCGCTCTGCAACCCAACGAGACAGAGAGAGACTTCAGAGGATAATTAGAAGTGCAGAAAAAACAATGGGTACCAACCTGACTTCCATTGAGGACCTGGACACTGCAGGAGTCAAAAAGAGGGCCGTGAAAATATCTACAGACCCCTCACATCCTGGGCATAAATTGTTTCAACTCCTACCCTCAAAACGACGCTATAGGGCTCTGCACACCAGAACAACTAGACACAAGGACAGTTTTCTCCCCGAATGCCATCACTCTGCTAAACAAATAATTCCCTCACCACTGTCAAACTGTTTACTAAGTCTGCATTACCATTACTATTAATCTTCTCATCGTTCCTATCGCCCATCTCCTCCCACATGACAGTAACCATGTTGCTTGTATCCTTACAATTTATATTGATTGTTTCCTAGTATGATTTGATTGCTTATTTGTACCCTGTGACTATCATTAAGTACCTTGTGATTCTTGATGAATGTATCTTGTCTTTTTATGTACACTGAGAGCATCTGCACCAAAGACAAATTCCTTGTGTGTCCAATCAC